>NW_015505181.1:207712-208236 GCF_001515645.1 Sinocyclocheilus grahami
CTGGGCTCTGACTAGGCCATGCAAGGACATTCATCTTTTTCTCCTTCAACCACTGTGTGCTCAGTTTTGCTGTGTGCTTTGTCATGTTGTCATGTCGAAAGTTAAACCTTCTTCCCATTGACAACTTTCTGGCAGAGGGCAGCAGATTTTCCTCAAGGGTATTTTGCTTGGGATATGTCTCTTCTAACTTTGCACATCTAGACTTTGCAATATTTGCCTGCTCTTCTTTGCAGAACTGCTCAAGTTGAGTTAAATTTAATGGTGACTGTTTGTGGACTGCAGTCTTCAAGTATTTCCACAGATTTTCAATGGGGTTTAAGTCTGGACTCTGACTAGGCCATGCAAGAACATTCACCTTTTTCTCCTTCAACCACTGTGTGCTCAGTTTTGCGGTGTGCTTTGGGTCATTGTCACATTGGAAGGTAAACCTTCTTCCCATTGACATCTTTCTGGCAGAGGGCAGCAGGTTTTCCTCAAGAATTTGACAGTATTTTGCCCCATCCATTTTTCCTTCTATCCTGACA
>NW_015505181.1:208278-280607 GCF_001515645.1 Sinocyclocheilus grahami
TTTGACATTTTTTTGTATCCATCTCCTGACTTATGCCTGTCCACAACTTTATCCCGGAGATCTTTTGACAGTGCCTTGCCACCCATAGATGATTGTTTGCTTCAATTGCACTACAAGGACTGAAATGCTCCAGGAAAACTCTTTTCAGGCTGAGCTAATCAACATGACCACAGCTGATCACAGATGAAAGTCAAATGATACCCACTGCATATGTGTGTGTGTGTGTGTGTGTGTGTGTGTGTGTGTACTACAGAAGGCTTACATTATATTTAAAATATATATTATTATATTACATTATTATATATTAAAATATACAGAAAAAGCATTCATTTCACAAAAATCGTTTTAGTATAGTGCAGTCAAATGTAACACATTGCCCATGTTTTAATGCCACATTAACAGGTTTTAACCCCATGTGGGAGGAGACACTTGTGTTTACGCTGCACATGCCTCAGATTGCCTTAGTACGCTTTATGGTTTGGGACCATGATCCAATTGGAAGAGACTTCATTGGACAGAGAACCATAGCATTTAAAAGCATGATGCCAGGTAAATTACATACCATTCGGTGACATTTTTGAACAGAGAATAATGTATATATTTACATATTTTTTCAATAATTTAGTCAGTCAGCCTTATATTATTTCCTTGTTCCACAGGCTATCGACATGTCTATTTAGAAGGTATGGAAGAAGCATCTATCTTTGTCCATGTTACCATTAATGACATCACAGGAAAGGTAACTTTTTATTCGATTTTTTGCATAAATCTATCTTTTGTCATTGTTTAGAAATTTTGACTGTTGTTAATCACCATGTTAATATTATAAAATTGTTCTGCTGATATATTTATTACCAGGTCAAATCAAGCAACGCAGTAAAGCAGCTAATCCAGAAAAACCTTATGCAGACCTCTAAAGATGGCACAAGGACATCTTTTGGTCCGAACTTCCTGCGAAAAGGTGCTGGAAAGAACCAAGCAAAAGTGGTGAAGGGCTCAGCCGACTGCTACACCAAAGAAGACTTTCTAAACAGACGTTACAGTGATGACGTGAGCTCGAAAGGCAGCAGGAGCACCTCACAGTCTGCATCTTTGCTCAGAGGAGCTCAAAGTGAACCCCTGAGAAGGGCACATAAGGTCTGTTTTCAAGAGCCAGAAGGATCTCATGAGGCACGGCGCCACCTGTCCTCCATCACATGCTCTGGTGGAGCAGGAGTGGCTACGGACTACACCAACTTAGCATTTGGTTCAAAAGACAGTTCAGATTTGGACATTCAGACTGTGGTTCAATCACACCTTGAGGATACCAAAGAGTTGACTGTTCCAAAACGAAATAAACTGGAGTGTGAGCCTGCAGACGTAGCAGTATCTAAGATGAAGGTTCCTGCTTCTAGACTGAATAATCAGCCCTTGTCGAAGCAGATCTCAGGTGTTAAATCTGTCATTGAGGCTTCAGAGCAGGAACCTGAGATGTATGAACCTCAACAACTTACACATGAGTGTGAACCCTTAAATTTCCATCCAATACCTGATGGTATACTAGATCCTTCGAGTGGAACATTAAACACCAGAAACATGGTGCTCAGGAATAAATTTGGACGTTCTTTAGATGGTAGGCTTAACCCTCAGTGGCAGCCATTGTCAATCCCCGCAACCCCTGTGCTGAGCAGACGCATGAATGACCCAGACACACCATCTTCCAAAGATTCACCATTTAAAGGACACAGATCACAAAGCGTCCCAAGACGGCATCCGCCCTTGCCACCAAACACACCCCATCACATTAGGAAAGACTTCTTCAACCAGTACCCTCTCCCTCAGTGCAGTTACTCTGCAACAAAAAACTCTGTTCCTAATAATCACAACCTCGCTGAGAGTGAATCAAGCAGCCTAAGTAGTTTGGACAGCCTTGACCTGAGTACTCTGCCATTTCGTTTCCCTGACAACCAGCAGCAGACAATGGGCACACTGCAGAGGGAAATGAATGCTCTGTTTGAGCAGAAAATGTGTGAGATTCGCTGCCATTCACCACTGTTTTTCAGAGGTGAGTCATAAGGCACAGAACAGTGCCTTTTTTAAATTATAAATTGTTAAATGAATGCCCTTTTCATGCTGGTTGAAATGTCTAGTGCTTGAGTAAGACAAAAATCGCTTTTCATTTGACCTTCCAAGAGATCTCGCTGATGTTAATTTATGGTGGGTTTTTAATCTTTTTTAGATTCATCAACATTGTAGAAAAAAAACATGCATGTGAAACCTAAGAAACTGAAATAAAATTCCACACTGCAATTATGGATATAGACAGATGCTACAGGAAGAAAACCTTTGTACAAGTATTATCTTGTTTAAATCTTACTCATCATCTCATGCTATCTGGGCTCAAAATTCATATTTTTTCCAAAAGGAGCTTGGAATGTTGCATTTGGTTTTTTTGCATTTGGAAGCTGCAATTCAGTTTAAAACTAAACATATGTTTCTACTCATGTTTGTTAAAAAAATGCAATCACACTTGTGTGTTAAATCGGGTTTATTAATTCATTAATATACATGGTGCCAGAATGCATACCTCATTTGTGATAGTAAGAGTAGTATGCTTTTAACACAATTTTATGTATTTTTCTTTGCATTTCTGAATTTATTACAAGCATTTCCTCTTGTGTACATAACTGAACAAACATAAAATCAAATGTACTCTTTTTTACTTGTCCTCAATCTTTGTCATTCATTAACAAAATATATTTTATATTTAACATTTTTGATTCATAATTCTGGTCTAAAAAGTTTCTATATTGTTTCAAGATGGAATGCATGAGAATAATCTAATACAAACTGCATGATATTTTGCTGCAAGATTAAAAAGATTTTACTGAACAGACAGGTAGCTTGATATAAATGTAAAATGTTTTATTATTATTATTATTATTAAATTATGTATAAAAATAGGGGAGAGCAGGGTGATTTGGGCCTGTGGGCAAGCTGAGCCACCCCTTGTTTCTAGACAACCTTCAACAAAATTGGTGATGTGACCACAAATATATGGGAGTTGTCCATTTTACTCACCCTGTGATAGAGAGAGGCCTATGGAATAATTGCTAACTACATTTAAGTTCAAAAAACAGTTTTTTGCTTTTCAAAGTGATCTTTTTATGTTCAAGGACTCATGCTTGTGTCTGAACAATTACAGACAAATCTGAAAAATTATCGTGTTTGTGCTTTAGGAAGTTATAATATGAGGCTTTACTGTTAGCATGATGTTAGCTCTAAACTGCTGGACAATACAAGTTTGTTAAAATGGTAAGAGTGGGGTAATTCCTTGGGTAAGTTGAGCCAGTGGCTCACCCCTTCTTATGATAATAAAGTATTATTTTACTGTAATTCTACATTATAATTCATTAATTTTAGACCAAACATTTTACTTGTTCTTTGTTTTAAACTTTACATTTTAAATAGGCCTTGTTTATGAAAATTGGCCATTTAAGTTTTTATGAAATTGCATTTCCCTGCAACATTTGTAAGTGGGATGTTGAATACTATTAGCCCGGTTCTGTAAGGTCAATTGCAGTTTGTTTGATTTTTGATTTATTTATTCAATTATACTTTATTTTGTTCTGAAATTTTTAAATAATGAAAAAAATGCCTCCAAAGTTGTGAACTGTATCTTTAAATAAAACTTTTAAGACGTCATCCATATATCCATTCCATTATCCAAACCTCTTTGTCCTTATTAGGGTCAAGGGGAGCTGGAGCCTAACTCAGCGTCTTGAGCCACAGGTGGGGAAACTCCCTGGATGGATGGCCAGTCCATCACAAGGCTCACACATTGATTTTTCGAAGTTGTTTTTATTGAATTTCTCCTCCTTTAATTTAGCATGAGGTGAAAATGTTCAGTTTTACTTCACCATAATCAGTTCAACTCCATGTGGCTCATCTTACCCTCTCCCTAGGCTCAATTTACCCCTCACTGGGGGCAAGTTGAGCCAAAACACCATCTTTTTTTTTTTGGAAAGCCATATTTTGAAAGCAGTTTATTTTAGACCCAAATTGGTGATTATTCCCAAGGATGCACCACCTCCTGAATTTTTTTTACATATTTAAGTTGGACCCATTACTGTCATGTGCTCGCATTAAACACACCATAAGTAAAAACTGGATCAACTCACCCCACTCTCCCTTATCTGAAATTTAGTACATCTTATCTAAATCAGTTAAAATATAAAATGTTAACGAGGAAAAAAAATTCACTTAAATGATTTTAGCAAATGGCTGCAATATAACAAAGAGTGAAAAATGTAAGGGGGTCTGAATACTTTCCGTACCCACTGTATATAATTATCTAACTTGGGAAATAGTAATAATACCTAGCACCAGATAATGTACAAACCTATGAACAGTAAAGTCGTTCTGCTATGTAAGACTTGCATATTACATCAATGTTGTTGAGCATTTTATGCCTTGTTTTTGTCTGAGGTTTCCTGGGCTCCCTTTGTGTTGATCATTCTCAAACGCTGGCTCAACTCCTGAGTCAAAACTGCGCAGCAGGATTTCTGTATGGATGAGAACAGGTTTATTTTCACAGACTGTATTATAATAGACAAAAACACATATCAAAATGTGCTACTGTACAGTTGTACTGTTGCTTAAGTTTAACAACCACTAAAAACCTGTAAATGTTCTTCCAGGTGTGGTAGTTCATTCAGATGTTTGTGTGTGTGTGTGTGTGTGTGTGTGTGTGTGTGTGTTTATATTGGCATTACTTGCCTTCTGCTCCCCTGCAGTGCTGCGAGACTTTGAGGTGAGTTCAAACAAGGAGAGCAGCACTCCAATCCCAAGGCCTATAGCCAGAACCAGGAAGATGCCCTTCATGCTATGGGCCCTCAGAGACGAGCCTTTGGCACTATCCGGTATACAGCTGCTAGCCCACCACTTAGTGCGCAGGTACGCCAGCTCCCCAGCCTCACTCAGCTGCAGGATAGCCACACTTAGGTTCTTGAGCATGGGAGATCCTGTTCCAAAACATACTGTGGCATTAAAACCATTCACTGCAAATTGAACAAGACAATGGTAAGTAATAAAAGTAATGGGCATGGCAAAAGGTGGCGTGACCCAGAGGTAGCGCTTAAGTAGTGCTTAAATGAACCTGGTAGCGGTCAGGTTGTACAGTTGTTACATGGTCCAAGTTGTAGCTCGCAGAACATTCAGAGCTTATAAATTGTAATTACGTGTTCTGGAGCATGTGAAGGCTTTGGCATTGATAGTGTTGGCATAGAAACACATAAATCAGCTCTGAGTAGAATGTCTCGTGTTGTCATCTCAGAATTACAGGAATTACAACATTGGCATGAAGGCAGCGTAACCCCTAACCCTAACCAGTTAGAAAGACCTTTATCCATGCCCCTACCTTTCGGCACACTAATTTTTCACCAGGCACACTGCTCCAGCCTGCAGTTATCCCTACTTGGACTGAACTGCCGCAACAGCTAAAAAAACATCAAGATGTCTTGTGCCTCTTTAAACAAATAATTTATCCCCAAAAAAGTTACTTTTCGGGTAAAAGTTAAAGGAATAGTTAATGGAAAAATGAAAATACTCACTCTCAGGCCATCCAAGATGTAGATGGCTTTGTTTCTTCATTAGAACAAATTTGGAGAAATTGAACATTCCCTCTTGCTCACCAATGGATCCTCTGCAGTGAATGGGTGCCAGAATGAGAGTACAAACAGCTGATAAAAACATCACAATAATCCACAAGTAACCCACACGACTCCAGTTCATCAGTTAACGTCTTATGATGCAAAAAGCTGTGTTTGTAAGAAACAAATCCATCAAAGCGTTTTTAACTTCAAACAGTTGCTTCCAGCTATGAGTCCATAATCCATAATATTGCTTTCTCCAGGGAAAAAGTCATCTTGTCTGAATCAGGAGAGAAATACGTATAGATCAAGCAAAAACAGCTCAAAACTGTTCAAAACAAATATGTGGATTTTGTTGTGAGAGGACAACAGGGGATAGACTTTTTCACTGGAGGTAGTGTTATTATGGATTATGGACTATAGTATTTTGGCTAGCAGCTATGGTTAAGTTCAAATGCCTTGATAGATTTTACAAACATGCAACTTTTCACTTCACAACGCATTAATTGTTGGACTGGAGTCGTGTGGATTACTTGTGGATTATTGTGATTTTTAAATTTTTATCAGCTGTTTGGACTCTCGTTCTGATGGCACCCATTCACTGCAGAGGATCCTTTGGTGAGCAAGTGAATTTACGCTACATTTCTCCAAATATATTCTGAAGAAATAAACTCATTTACATCTTGGATGGCCTGAGAATGAGTAAACTTTTATCTAATTTGCATTTTTTGATTAACTATAGCTTTAATGTATACGTTTTTAAACTCCTTTGGGGGGAAAAAATCTAATTTCACTCAAACTGTAGTAAATTTCACAAATAATAACAAAGAAACAGCAAGAAACACACTGTATTTAACATGCAATTTTGTGAAAGAGTAAAGACTAAAGTAGTATTTTCTTGTAAAACATACTCTAATAATCTTTATTTACAACTGTGATAAATAATTTTTACAGTGTACATCCATTTAAAAAAAACAGCTTAAATATGTTTGTCTCACCAAGAGGAGTTACAATGCTGTAACCTCTCATCCCGATGACCTCATGTGCCCGGACCAGTTCACAATGCCGTGCCACAGCTAAATCCAAGGACACGGATTCTCCAATAAATGCATAGTTTCCTTCCTTTGCTTTCTGGACACCCTCATCCATGGAGGACACGAAACTCTTTCTCCGCTCCATGTGCTCATAGATGCGACGGTAAGATGGGTTATTCGAGTTCTGTGCAAAAAGAAAACATGTTAGGAAATCTTTTCTGTAACATCGGTCAGGAATGAATTTGAGTAATCAGAAGAATGTGCATATAATTCATGTGATTAGACCTTAAAGAAGGCGAGGGTGGAGGAGCCGGCAAGTGTTCCATATTCTATTACATCCTGATTAGCCAAGTCCTCAAAACCTTTAATCATGAGCGGTGCAGAGTCAGACCCCTGAGAGGAACTGAGGCTGGAAAAATAACAGGCCAGGAGCACAACTCCAAACAACCACCAGGTACAACTGATAACCCTTCCTGACACAGCTTTAGGGTGAGGGCCTGCACCTGCAGAAAGCAAAACAAATGAGAGGAAAAGACGTTAACCTTTCATTATCAATGACTGAAAAGTAGTTTGCAGGAAAAATAGCTGCAGGCAGCAATAAAGGGCCAAGCACAAAGTGAAATATACCTGACTATACAGTATCTGGAAAATACATTGTAGGGCTGCATATTCCTGTTTTTAAAGACAGTTGGATTAAAGCATATAAGTATATCATTGCTTATATCTTTTGATATGTAGGAGGTGCAGGCGTGAAATTTTACAGACTCTATAAGGGTATGGCAGCGATGACATTTTCCAAGTTTTGTTTTCTTACACCAAAGCATCTCTAAGACAGAGCTTCAGAGATTTGTTAATGCACTTAGTGCACTACTTTGGCCTCTTTATTGCCATTTGTGGTTGAAAAAAATTAAATGCGGCTAGCTAGAATATTTTCTGTTTACGGACAGTGTTATTATCATTGACTAAAACCATTACAAGCATTTTTGTTAGTTTAAATAAAGCTGAAATAAAATAATTATTGCCTTGGCAACTAACTAAAATAAGTTTAATTTGAAGCACTAAAATGACTAAAATAGCTGAAAATGAATTAAAAAAATAAACCTAAATAGTTTTATAAAATAAACAAAAAAAAGGTCTGAAAAACTAAAATAAAGCTCAAATAATATAAATATTATAATACTTTAAATTTAAGTTAAAGCATCTGGAAAAAAATATTACTAAAATTGAACTAAAACTTAAATATAAAATAAATGAAAAAATAAATTAAGCCTAAATAGTATTATTAATGAAAAATATTAATTTAATATGAATATAATACCATATTAATAGTAATACAAATAAATTCAAAAGCAAATAACAAAATTAACATGAAAACAGAAAAAATAAAAACAAATGCTAATTCATAATATTAATAAAAACTATATAATAGTATATAAATACTACTAAATTAACACTGACCTGATGAAATTCAACTTGACCAATTAAAATATAAATCACTATTGTAGGAAAAACTTCCATTGTGCACCAATAAGGATATGCAAAACAATTTTTAACACACAAAAAAATTCCAATAAGTCATTATTGTTATAGGCTTGATCTGAAATAATTTTGGTGAAGATTCCACAGATGTTGCAAGAGATGTAGCGAACAGTAAATAAACCAGATCAAAATGGCCATAAAATATATGGTAGACACTGGAAAGATTATCAAATATTTCCTGCATTCAAAGGGTCAGGACTTTGGGGGTTTCAGTGCATGACCCCTAAAAACTGCTCATACATTCATTTAGATAATTACCTTGCAGACTTAGGGCTCCCGCAGCATACCACAAACTGTGGAGAAGAGTGAAGTGATTTGGCTCTGTCTCAGGCTGACTCCATTCACATGGACTCAACCTTGATAGAAAGACAAACGCAGAATTGAGTTTCAGAACCCTATTCAGAAACCATCCTGGAAAAGAGTACAGCAGTTTTACAGTTTTACTAATAGTATTGTTTAAAATGTTTAGTGTAGTAAATGAGTAAGGGCTCTTGTTCTATGTGTCTCTGGTGTTCTCCTCCTTTCTCTGACCTTCCCACAATGCAGATGCAGACTGCAGTCACAAAGTATGCAATCAGGATGCCGAACCAGATCTCCCCAGAGAAGGGGGACAGGAAGTCAAAAATCCCGGCCTCTTCAGAAACAATATCTTTGCGGAGGAGGATACTGATTCCGGTCTGCATGTAAGGTTTTGTCATTCCCACAGCCTTCTCACGTGCAGCAGTGAGAGTGAGTGGAGCCATGGCGAGATCAGCTTCCTGTGAACAAAACACATGAAAGGTTTGACACTACTTAGGAAGGATTAATATCATCGAGATAATTTAATTGCCGTGCTGGTTTTTGATTTATATGCATCAGTACAATCCCAGTACTACTGTGTATTGTGTAAAGCACATCACATACCCCTCTAACAACCTCCCCAATCATTCCGTTCCAGTTTCCACTTTCATCCTGTCGGCCATACGCTCCATCCTTTACCAGGTGAACTTTGTATTTGAAACCCAGTTTCTTAGCTAGCTCAGCGAGCAGATCCATACAGTAGCCTTCCAACTGCGAGCCCTTGCTCATTGTGTAGGGGTCTTGCTGAAATTTAAAAATGTAAGTTGTTAATATAATCTGAATAAATTGTTCATATAATGAAATCATTGCTAATATAAATAATATTAAAACACAAAATAACATAATATTTGATCATTTTGAACTTATTTTAATCCTTACCTTTATGGTGGTAACTATCAGATCTTGCCTTGCTGAAATGGAAAAATTATAATCAAATATTATTAATAAAATTATTATAAATACAAGTACATTTATATACACTATCGTGTCGTAAGATTTTTTTTTAAAAAGAAGTCTCTTATGTGCTCACCAAAGCTGCATTTATTTGATAATAATGATATATGATTATAATTTAAAATAAATGGTTTCTATTTTAATATATTTTAAAATGTAATTTATTCATGTTGGTGAAGTTGAATTTTCAGCAGCAATTACAGTCTTTCAGTGTCACATGATGCTTCAGAAATATGAAATAATATTCTAATTAGCTGATTTACTGCTCAAGAAACATTTTTCTAAATATCAATATTGACAACAGTCGTGTTGCTTAATATTTTTGTGGAAACAGTTATACATGGGGAATAGAACGCAATTAATTTCAAATCTCTTTCCTGGCTGAATACAATTAATTTCTTTAAAATAAAAATTCTAACTTTTGAACGGAAGTGTAGATAATACTAAGATCTCATCATAGGACCCTGTTCATAAAGTCAATAAGCATTTCAGTTAAAACAAAAGGTTGAATGAAATTTCAAGGGATTGAAGTCAATAAACAAAACAGAGTCCTACTGAGTAAACACTTTTGAAAACCTCAGATCTGTTCAAGAGTGCGTTTGTTCAAAAGTGACCTCAAGTTGACACAGAGAGACATGGCCAAGATTTCAGTGGCTCCTCTATTGATCTGCCAAATCAGTTCTCTGGCTGGGAGTCTCACTTCCTGCTGCATTTCATTTGTGTCACAAATAGCTCCATCTTAAAGTAGCCAGAGTCATCAGAGAACCTTTTGTTCGGCAACAATCTTTAGCTAAAAAGCCCCATCCTCGATCCGTCTGCGAATCTCAGGGAGATGATGAGTGAATGGCACGGCTGCGTCCGGGTTTCCGGAACCCGCAACGTTTGGCTGTGTTTTTATACTTTCTCAAAAGTGAGAGACAACAATCTCATTGCAGGGCTGAACTGTGACTAATTGGAGTTACTGTTTTTTTTTTTCACTTGATCACGAAGGCCTGGTAAGGGCAGTCAAAGAGTATCTGAAGCTAAAGTTCGGCGAAGCCCTCAGGACTCCATCAACACCATAAAGTGATGCTGACACTCATCAGCTCCTCCTATTGAATTTATGACAGACACAGAGGGTCCTCGACATGCTGTCATAGCTTGGCATGTCTTAAACACTGTTCTGCTTGTTCACGGCTTTGAATTGATTTATAACCATTTTTGAGAAGGTTTCAGCTGGCTGACTTCCTCTCTGTCAGAATGGGGTATGAAGTGTGCCAAGCAGGATGTGGTCACTATCTTTGATGATGTGCCCAGCTGACTGATCAGCCATTTATCATATGACAGGCCTGTGAAATTCAAGAACTTCATGCGGCGAGGACAGGACGAGTTGGCACAGATTTCATCATAGCTGCTGTTTATGAAATTACACGAGATGCTGTAAAAGTAATTAATGCCTCGATTGTATTCCTTGCAGAAACAGAACTGATTCTAAGATGGAATACAAGAAATAAAATGATGCCATTACATCATAACAATTTCACATGAGACAAAAACACAGTAACTGCAGAACACAGGAATATTTATCTTTTACATTATATATCAACTTTAGAAATACCTGCTATGCAGATATCTGACCCCAGCAGCAATACTATGCATAAAGAGACAATTCCCAACATGTTGCTGGTTCTGACCTGCAAGCCAAACAGACAATCTGACTGTTTATGTATTAACACATTTTAAAACATTTCTATATTAACATATTTATATATAATATTTACATTAAAAAATGACATGATGACGACTTATTACACTTACAATATTAAATGTATACGCTATGTATAATCTATTTTATTACAATTAATAATACTATAGTCCTCTTTCTACATACACATAGGCTATTTAGTATTAATAAATGTAATAAGTGGGCAGCATGTGTATATATATATATATATATATACATACATATATATATATATACACATACATATATACATACATATATATATATACATACACATACATATATACACATACATATATATACACATACATACACACACATACACACACATATATATATATATATATATATATATACACATACATATATATATATATACACACATACATATATATATATATACACACATACATATATATATATATATATATACACATACATATATATATATATATATATATATATATATATATATATACACACATGTGTGTGTGTGTTTTAAAATGTAAAATAATATAATGTATATATAAAATGAAAATAACATGTACAACCACATTTTATATGACTTCTTAATATTTTGTTGAGGTTACTGACCGTACTAATGCTACCATATGACCACCAATGCATTTTCAGAGCTTCCAGCATACTTCAAATCAAACAGACATAATTTACTTTATAAGGATCTATCAATCAAACAGCATCCTCCCAGTCTCACACTTACCATTATGTCTGCTGTGAAATTCCACTGTGCTGGGGCTGAACTGACACTGACGCCGATCAAGACAGTGCTGTGCTTTGCAATAATGAATTAGAGGGTTCTCACTAAAGGCTTGGGAAAAGCCAATGGGTTTCAGGGGGTGGAGAAAGTCATCCAAACACTTATAATGAAATGTGGGTTGATAGAATGTTCTGGAGCAGGATGAATTATAGATTTGATATATGCACCCAACCGCTGGGTCAAAACAACCCAATAGCTGGGTTTGTCCCTTTTTAACCCAGCGCTGGGTTATATTTAACCCAGCATTTTTTTAGAGTGTGCCTACTTCCAGAATATGTCAGATACAGACGATATTGAAAATCCATGAAATTTTGATTTTAGCATTTGTCTTAGGTCAGTATGGCCTAATATTAACTAGCGTGAACTCCAACACCAGTGTATCTGGGGGAAATGATAAAGCATAGCATAAAGTAAACAAAAATCACATATACAGTACATTAAAAGATGGTCTTCATATTCAGAGGAAAATAGAAAGGGCCAAATTATGTTTAAAACATAATGATGCCGATGCTTATGATAGTAGTAACAGCAACAACAACATTATTATCATAATTAATAATAATAATATTCGTATTATTATTATCTACTAAATCATGTTTTTTTTCACAATAAACCATACAATACACGGGCGTTTTATGTAGCTTGTGAACATGGAGTCTATGCGCGCAAACAGATCAGGGAAGTCTGTGGTGTTGTTTTTCTCCTCGCTCGCAGTCTCTACTGGCTTCAGTAAGACTCCACGGCCTCACGATGAGCATTTCGACCAATGACAGCCGAGTGCGCATGGTGCGCGCGCCAAGTGCAAACCCAACGCCGAGAATTCGCCTTTTTTTCTAAAGGGGCGTATTTTTCTTGCCAATTTAATTACAATCCAACGTTCAATGCACAAGATACACTCTGCAATAATGTCAGGCGCCTATTTGAAACACTCGAGCACCATGTCAAGGTGATAGTGTTGTGTAAACAGCCAGGATGCGTGTTTAGAAACGTTTTTTGGGAAGTCTCATCAATGGAGGGTTGAGGAAGCCCGTCTTGCTACAGAAGAGGACGCTGTCGCCCCTGGATATGACCGGCATTCTCTTTCGTTTCGAGCGATCGATAAAAGAGTAAGTTTGCTGATTTAGTTTGCACTGCTTTCTATAAAGAGTAACGTCGCGGGGGCAGGCAGCGCTGCGGTTGCTTGCACTCTCTAAATATGGCTCCAGTACAGCTTGCTGACAGTACACGGCGCTTTATTACATAAGTGCTTTTTCTCTGCAGATACGCACACGGCATTGCATGCAAACGACTTGTAGATAGCTATAGCGTCATATGCAATTATCTGTCGTTTGGTTGATAAAGTGTTAAAAGATATATACACCGTCAGAGTTTGTTATCAGGAAAAACAATCAAGGTTGAGACTGTCCATCAGCCCTGCTAAAATGGCTGACTCGCCTGTCTCGCTTCAGGATTGGTATTTAGCGCTCTGCAACCGAACTACGTCAACTGGGTCGAGGAAACATTGAAGGTCTGCCCGGTGATTGGCTCGAATTATTCACGTGAATTGTTCAAAGCACCCTATTGGTTCGCCTGATATATATTTATTTCCAATGTTTCAAATGGAGTGACATGCATGCTGTAAATGTGTATCTGCTCATTTTAGTGGTAATAAGATGTTTATTGTTTACAATAAAGCATTTACTTTTACTTTTTATGTAACAGCAAATACACTATGAAGGAGCAGAGTAGCTGCTACATTTTACAGTTAATGTTCTATTATGTGCTGGTGTTAACACTCTTATAATTGCTAAAAACAACCTGAGGAGCTTTACAGGTCTAAGGTTTTTATGTTTTAAGGCAAGACACTACAGGTGAATAGGGTAAACATTTTAACTAATGATCTCACCATATCTTTTGCTTTGATAAATCACAGTGCATTGAGACAGATTTGCATTATATTTGTTATGCTTAAATATGCATATGATGCATTGTCTAATGATATATGCAATAATTTGCATGCATTTCTTTGATAAAAATTTGATAAACCCAGAATTGTTTTTATTTTTGTTGACTTACTAGACTCAGTTTTTTTTGAGAGGATTTTGGATATTTTTTTAATCACTCCATAAATCAGATACTGTCAACAGCAAAAAAAAATATATTATAAAAGCCATGCAAATGATACATGAACAATCTCTTCTGTAAAAAAAAACTTTAGAATATTGACAGGAATAAAATTGGAAAGATTGGTGTATGTATATGCTACTGAAGTAGAGATTTCTGTCTCAATACATCAGGAAAAAAAACTCATTTTGAGAAAACGCCCTTAACATTATGTAATCTAATTCAAATCTACTGATGCCAATAGATAGTGTAATTAAAATTTTTTTAAAAATTAAATGTGTGTTTTGGATGTTTTCTTTCCACTAGTCTGAAAGAAGACATATTATAGAAGCAAAATATAGCAATAGCCCAAAATTGACCAGTGCATTAAATGGTTTTGCCTGTAATCTCTTGCCTTAAGTTTTTTTCAGCAATATCTGCTCAATATTTGTAAGAAATATTTAATAAGCATTTATTTACATTAAGAGGACAACTCCAATGAGGAAGTTAAGAAAACGAGTTGGTCAGTCCAGGGCTGGAGGCTTTGGGAGAGGAATGGTCAGAGGAGACAATCTGGGTCAAGTTGGTCCATCCAGCCATGCCGACATGGACACTTTACTCTGTCCACCTTCTCCATGCAGACTGAACTTCTCTACAACCAGAGACACACTTACATATGCACAGGCTCAGAAAATGGTGGAGACTGAGCTGGAAGGAAGGCTCCACCGGATCAACATCTGCGAGCAGCTCTCTGTCGTAACCGAGGACGAGATGCTGGCTCAGGATCTGACAGAGTGCAACAGTAACAAAGAGAACAGTGAGCAGAGACAGGGAAACAAACAACCCGCATCTAAAAGCAAGCGGAAAGATGGCAAACACACAGCCAAAAAGAAATCGAGCTCTCAGTATGGCTTGCAAAACCAGGTCGCCCATATCCAAACCCCCTTGCCTAAGCCTACGTTTTGTAAGGTGGACACTTTCATGGCTTCAGAGGCTCCTCCTCTTCCTGTGGGTTATTACCGCTACATGGAGAAGTCAGGTGAGGAGCTGGACAACGAGGCAGAGTATGACATGGACGAGGAGGACATGGCTTGGCTAGAGATGGTCAATCAGAAGCGTGTGTCCGATGGACACGCCTCGGTCCCCCCTGATACATTCGAGTTACTGATTGACCGACTTGAGCGAGAGTCCATTTTGGAGTCCCGGAGCCAGACGCTGTCCCAGAGCACTATCGACGAGGATGCCTACTGTTGCATTTGCCTCGACGACGAGTGTCTCAACAGCAATGTCATCCTGTTCTGCGACATCTGTAACCTCGCCGTGCACCAGGAATGTTACGGGGTGCCTTACATCCCTGAGGGCCAGTGGCTGTGCAGGCGCTGTCTGCAGTCCCCATCGCGCCCCGTCGATTGCGTTCTCTGCCCGAATCAGGGAGGTGCATTCAAGCAAACCAGCGACGGAAGTTGGGCCCACGTCATCTGTGCTATATGGATCCCTGAAGTGTGCTTCGCCAACACTGTGTTCCTAGAGCCCGTGGAGGGAGTGAAGAACATTCCTCCTGCACGATGGAAGCTCACCTGTTACCTGTGCAAACAGAAAGGCAGGGGGGCATCTATTCAGTGTCACAAAGCGAACTGCTACAGGGCATTTCACGTCACTTGTGCCCAGAGAGCCGGTCTCTATATGAAAATAGACCCTGTGCGGGAGACTGGTGCCATTGGCACTACTTTTACTGTGAAGAAGACTGCTTATTGCGAGAACCACTTGCCTCCTGGCACAGGCACTGAGGGGGATGAAGACAACGGGTTGGTTGGGGGCAGGGGTAACAGAGGTCAGAGATCATACACATTAGGCCCTCCCCTGCAGCAAAACCAGAATGGGCGGAAAAAAGGTTCAGCCGCACAACAGAAGAAAACGCAGAGGAATTCGGCAGGGGCCTCACGGAAGACAGGAGTGCCACTCCTGCTGGTGCCGCAGATACCTTCCTTTAGGTAAATGTTTTTGTCTGGTCTTTTGTCTGTTATGTCTGGTCTTTTGATCATACTTCACTGTAAGCATGTAGCAGAACCTTATCGTCACCTTATTTTCAGTCAGTGTGGAAGTGACTTAATTCTAGTGAATGTTAAATTGATCAAAAGTGACAGTAAAGAATTTTACATTGTAACAACTTCTATTTCAAATAAATGCTGTTTTTTTTATCTTCTATACATCAGAGAATGCTGAAAAGTATTACAGTTTCCAGAAAAACCTTAAAACGGCACAACTGTTTTCTACATTGATAATAATAAGAAATGTTTCCTGAGCTCCAAATCAGGACACTGAAAACTAGGGTAATGGCTGCTGAAAATTCAGTGTTGTCATTGACAGTTATTTAATATTTTAATGATATTTTACAGTATTACTATTTTTACTTTATTTTTGATCAAGCATAAGAAACGTATTTCAAAAACATTAAAAAAACAAAAAAACAACTTGCTAACCCTAAGCTTTTGATTGGTCGTAGTGTAATAAATGTTATGGCAATAATGGCAAACAAATATATGCTTAAAGCATTAATATTGGGATACATCAAGATGCTTTTAAGGGTGAACTTGACCTTCAGCCTTCTCATCCTGTTAAAAAAGTTGTTCTTAATACTGGCTGACTTTTTTCAAAGTCCTTTACCAGCATATTTAGGTGTAGCTCTAGTATTGAACACTCACTTTTTACAATCCTTATGGAAAATAATCAACACAATTGAATATCCTGTGTTACTTTAGAAATGTAATATAACAGAAGAAAAATAGGTTGTGAATGTTTCATTTAGAATTTAACAGTTGGCCTTTGTCGTATTTTTTAAATAGGCTCAACAAGATTTGCACAGGGGTTTCTGTTGACAGGAAGAATCAGTTTATGCAGAGGCTCCACAATTACTGGCTGCTAAAGCGTCACTCTCGTAATGGAGTGCCGCTCATCCGCCGGCTCCATTCTCACCTACAGGCTCAGAAGTCTGAGCAGGTTAGTGTGCTGTAACACATTACTAGGGGTGTAACAATAAACCAATGCCACGGTTCGGTTCATATGACAGTTTTGGAGCCAAGGCTCGATTCGTTTTGGTTCTGTTTGTTGTGGAGGTAGGGTTCATGGCATGGCACCACTAGATTCACTCTTAACTTATATTACCTCCTCACAGCGTTGCCAGCACGGCCTCCTAAGGTCATAAGATAGCCAAGAACGTTCCAGTTAGGTACAGTATTGGTAACACTTCAGTAATTTCATGACTTATTGGCAATGTAACTGCAACGTCATAGGTCCTTACTTTAATTGCCATCAAATTACACATTCTTTTCATGTGTTCAGATGACCAGAATTTGCCATTGTAATTAAATGTCAGTGAAAAATTTAAAGGGGTCATATGATGCGATTTAAATTTTTCCTTTCTCTTTGGAAAGAATGAAGAAATTCTCTTGGTGCATAAAGAAGATCTGTAAAGTTGCAAAGACTAAAGTCTCAAATCCAAAGAGATATTCTTTATAAAAGTTAAGTCAACCACGCCTACCCAAAACAGCTCGTTCTAACACGCCCCCACATGTCTACGTCACGATGTGGGAAGATTTGCATAACGCCGCCCAAATGTTCACGCAAAGAAAGAAGGTGTAACTTTTATTCTCGCTGTAGTATTGTTGCTGCCGCCGCCGCCGCCGCCATGTCGTGAAGACGCTGTGTGTTTCGCTGTGAAAGCGAAACTACTTTGTTTGGTCTTCCAAAATAGGACGATATCCGCTTCGTCATGCCTTGAGCTGATCCGTGCTGGTTGCTGAGGAAATACATCAACTTCACGCTGTGGATCGCTGGATCGGCTTTCACCGTGGACGAAGCGGAGTCCAGCCCGAAGTCGTCACATGTGGTTGCTGCAAGCCAGCCGGCCACACCGTTCTCAATCATTTGCCACTGATGATTCAAACACGAGTTTTGAGCAGTGTAGAGTAGCGCTTGTTGTTTGTCATTTATCCGATCACAAATGCAGACATGGTTTTGTTTACGCGGCGCGATGCAACGCAACGAGTCAAAATACGGTATAAGTCATTATAATCCGTAATTATGTCCCCACTGGATGCTACAAATGCCTCGTTTATAATGGGTTTTAATGTTTTTGTCTCATCGCTCCGGGACACAGCATCACTGTATGGTGAGGGGCGTAACATTTCCTTCACACGTTTGAGGTATTCGGCCAATCACAACGCACTGGATAGCTGGCCAATCACAGCACACCTCGCTTTTCAGACCGATGAGCTTTGTAAAAAAAAAAGCGTTTCAGAAAGGCGGGGCATAGAGGAGAAACAATAATGTACAGTATGTGGAAAATAATGTGTTTTTTGAACCTTAAACCGCATAAACACATTTCATTACACCAAATACACAAAATAATGTTCTTTTTAGCAACATCATATGACCCCTTTAAGTTTCCCTTGAGATAAAATGTGTTTCTTTTCAACAAGTAAAAAAAAAAAATTTTAATATACAGCGCGCGCGCCTTCACGTTTAAGCTGCGTGCGCACAGTATAACGTCTGACTGGACAGTTCGTTTTTCTGAGGTGAGAGACTATTTCGTAACAAGATACGAAAATAAAGTTAGAATAACTACACTGACATAGAATAACAACATAATCTCATCTGACAGCAGATACTGAACCAGGACAACGCGTTTTTCTCCGGCACTTATCTTCAGCTGCGTCTGACAGAAGATTCATTTGTCTGAGGTGAGAGTCCTAATACTTTACAAAGAGTAAACAGCTTTTGTAAAAGTTTATAGATATATGTAAAAGTAACCTGAACTTTGGAAAGATGATAAAACCATTTTAACTACTATTATTTATGTAGCCTACAGTACCGGTGACCGTTGAGAGTTGCCATCACAACCGGGAACACATTCAAGCTGAAGAAGAGGACGCGTCTGACATTTCTCTCAGTTTCTCGACAGTTGTATCAAAAAACTGCGTCCGATTGGTTAAGTAATGTTACCCACAGTCTACTAGAAGTCCATTTGTTAATATTTGTCTGTGATTATTTGGTAACCATCTGTCCGCTAGCAAGTACGCTTGATAACACATCTTTCACATATCGCATATTAAGATGCTCAGTACCGAACTTGAATGCTTTCATTCATGTAAATAATATTAATATTGTAAATGTTTCTATTTTTGATAGTATTTGACACATCGCAACGAAAACAGGAATTTTACGTTTACAGTTGTCACAACGTAACACCTTGTCACAACAAAAGATTGGTCATATCGTTTGATGTATTTTCTTTAATAATACAATTATTAAATATTTGTATTAATGGCTAGCGTTTTTGTTGTTGTTGTTCATGCTGGTATTTGTTAAAATAAAGGAAGAGAATTCGTGACTCTGAATTCCTCATTCACTTCTGTTGAAATAGCCTTTAAATTAGTTTGGGCAAATGAGGACATAAATTAGGTTAGCTACTGCACGTCCTCCCAAATAAAAATACATTTAAAATAAAAATTCCCAACACACAACTATCTGATCCACGACGTTACTATGCCGTCGCAGTTACTACTTGACATCGTCACAAAGCTACGGTGTGGCGACGAAACGGGAATTTCACTTTTCCAGTTGCCACGACGAAAGTTTGGCCAACAGATTACGTTGCAGTTACGTAACAGTCACATTTTTGTTAGCTAGGGAATTACGCACAATGCCCGCAATCCTGCAGCGAAACTCAGATTTAATCGAGTGGAATTAAAACATTCTTTTGTACATCAGGCTGTCCTAGAACTGATATGGTGCACGAAAAATGAAAAACACCAGGAATTATATTTTTAGTTTTTTTTATTCTATCGTATTTAGTGTGTCTGTCTACTGTGAAATGTTGTATTTTTTTGTAAAGATGTAGTGTGAAAGAAACATACTGTTACAAGAAAAAATTCAGATATTGTCTGACAAAGTTTATATCTATATTTATCTATAAAATCATCATGGCCATATGCGTTTGAAGTGTCTCAGAACACATACTGGCTAGGCCAATAGAGTATTGCGGTATGTACCGTGGGTAGTGTATTGCCATTTTTCGGTTACACCCCTACACATTGCGCTTTTATTGACAGTAAAGTGTGTAAATAAGGTGTACTTCAACTATTAATAACCAAGCCCACACAGAATCTGTGCCAGCAGAAAGCACTGCCGATTTCTACAAATTTGCAGCACTCCTCATTCACATTTTACCTGCCCAGTGCTTGTTTGTTTATTGAATATTATTGCTAGTTTGATCATGTTTTCAGCTTTAAGTAACACATTTTCCTTGTTAAAATCAAGGAATTTTCTGCAGAATTCAGCACATTTTCTCCCAAAATCAGAGCAGAAAAAGTCTGCATAGGACAAAAGTCTCACTTATCGAGTATGTTAATAGGCCCAAGATTGCTTGTATGTGCATAGCTTTCACAGATTTTTTTTCTTTATTCCTTTTTAGAGAGAGCCAGATGCAAAGTTGCAGGCTGTTAGAGAAGAGCTAAAGTATTGGCAGAAGCTTCGCCAGGACCTGGAAAAAGCTCGACTTCTTATTGAGCTCATACGAAAGAGAGAGAGACTTAAAAGGGAACAGGTGACACAGATCCTTTCATGTCGGTGATGTTCTTTTGTTACATTCTCAAGGTCCTGTTCTCTGCACACAATCACTTATTGCCAGAACAGGCCTGAGGTAATTATTAATTCACAGCATTGATTTAATTTGGCTCTCTTCTCTCGTAAGATGAAACTTCAGCAGGCTACACTAGAGATGCAGCTCACCCCTTCACTGGTGTTTCTGCGCTCTACACTGGAACAGCTTCAGGAGAAGGATACTGATCATATTTTCACCACACCTGTCAATTTGAAAGAGGTGAGAAAATAACAGACAACTTTTTATTTAATTTCAATTTAATTAAATATTTATTTAAATACTTTGTTGTTGTTGTTTTAAATCACTTTAAATTTAGGATATTTAAGATGTCAGGTATCATTTAAAAATGCAATGACAATAAAATATTGTATAAATAATTAAAAATGTTGCAATTTTATAAATATTGATGAAAATAAAATTGAAGTCGTTATTATAAGGGCTAACTGGACCATGCTAACCACCCAAACTTTGGGGTAGTTCAAACTGTCATTCATCAGGGTGGGCTAACTTGCTCATTTTTTTTAAAGCCGTTGATGTATATAAATAATGACCCATTTTTGCAGACCCATTTTTAATGTTCCTGTTGTGTACATTAGCGTGTGTCTACACTGACTGGCCTTTTTATTTTAAGAGAGTAAGGAAAATCCTTTTTGCCATGTCGTCTTTTAATGTTTTCCTAGGTTCCAGACTATCTGGAGTTTGTTTCTGAGCCGATGGACTTCTCTACAATGCGTGACAAGCTGGAGGCCCATAAATACTCATCAGTGGCTGACTTGGAAAGTGATTTCAATCTCATGATATCCAACTGTCTGAGGTACAACTCCAATGACACAGTGTTCCACAAAGCTGCCATGCAACTTCGAGAGGTGGGCAGAGCTATTCTGAGACACGCCCAACTTCAGGCTCTCAGCATAGGCCTTGATCCCATCACAGGCATGCACCTGCCAGAAAAGCCCAGCACACACAATGCCACAGTCTCCTGGTGGGATGAAGGTGAGCTTCTTTCCAATGCCAAAAATCTCCCAAACAGTGTGCAGTCTTTAAATTATGTGATTAAACGTTGTGAAGTTTAAAAAATTAGCATTCTGTCATTATCTAATCACCTTCATGTCATTTTAAGGTTTAAATAAAGGACTAAAAAACACCATAAATGTAGCCCATGGTGCCTGAATATTAATTATCAAAAATGTTCTTTCTGTCAAATGATTTACAGTTGACTTGCTGTTGGACCCGGAAAATCGTGTGCACATGTCTCCTGAGGACCAGCTGAAAACCCTGCTGGACAAACTGGATCTGATGTCATCTATGCGCACCAGCGGAGGTCGCACAAAACGCATGCGACTGCTGCGTAGAGAAATTAACAGCCTCCGTCACAAAATCAGCCACCAGGACCGCAAGTCACGACTGCTGAATAGGAAAATTAAAGAGGAGAAGAGCAAAGAGGAAAAGAGCGATGAGATGGATTACATAACCTCCAATACAGGTAATGCAAAGTAAATCATGTCCAGAGGTTGTGTAAATAAATGTCTGAAAAAGTTCTGCTATTTATAGAATTTTATGCTGTATAATTTATACACTTCAAATTATACACGTAAAAATATATATTATACAGTGAGTAAAGAAAAGAATCACCCCCTTTAGAATAATCACATTTTGTTGCTTTGCAGCCTGAAATTAAGATGAACAGTTTTTGTTTTATCCATCTGTATTTACTCAGTGCAACTTTTAACATCCAAGTGAAAGATATAACACCAGCTTATCAGAAAAAAAAGAAAAAAAAAACAGAATCACTGAGTTGGAAAAAGGATCACCCCCTTGTGTCAGTATTTTGTTACAGCCTTTAGTCTGTTGGGATATGTCTCTACTAACTTTGCACATCTAGACTTTGCAATATTTGCCCACTCTACTTGGCAGAACTGCTCAAGTTGAGTTAAATTTAATGGTGACTGTTTGTGGACTGCAGTCTTCAAGTATTTCCACAGATTTTCAATGGGGTTTAAGTCTGGACTCTGACTAGGCCATGCAAGAACATTCACCTTTTTCTCCTTCAACCACTGTGTGCTCAGTTTTGCGGTGTGCTTTGAGTCATTGTCATGTTTGACATTCTTCTTTCCCATTGACATCTTTCTGGCAGAGGGCAGCAGATTTTCCTAAAGAATTTGACGGTATTTTGCCCCATCCATTTTTCCTTCTATCCTGACAAGTGCTCCAGTTTCTGCTGCAGAGAAACACCTCCGTAACAGGATATTACCACCTCCATGCTTTACTGAAGGAATGCTGTTATTTGGATGGTGAGCTGTATCTGATTTCCACCACAAATAATTAATTTTAGTCTCATCTGCCTCAGAATCTTCAAGGTGTGTTTTGGCAAAGCTCAGTTGTGACTGCATGTGGCCTTTCTTGAAGAGTGGCTTTTTTCTTCCATACAAGCCACATTTGTGGAGAATTTGTGATATTGATGTCACATGCACACACTGACCACTCTTTGTCATAAATTCTTGCAACTGCTTCAGAGTTGCTGTAGCTCTTGGTCGCCTCTCTGACCAGTTTCCTCCTGGCTCTTTCATCCAGTTTGGAGCGACGTCCTGATCCAGGGAGGGTCTGTGTTGTACCAAATACCTTCCACTTCTTAATAATAGGCTTCACTGTGCTTCTAGGCATTGATAAAGCATTTGACATTTCCTGACATGTACCTGTCCACAACTTTATCCCAGAGATCTTTTGAGAGTGCCTTGCCACCCATAGTTAATTGTTTGCTTCAATTGCACTACAAGGACTGAAACGCTCCAGGAAAACTCTTTTGAGTTGCACTGAGTAAATACATCTGGATAAAACAAAAACTGTGTCCGTCTTCATTTCAGGCTGCAAAGCAACAAAATGTGATTATTTTAAAGAGGGTGATTATTTTCTAGACCCACTGTAGATGTCTCAGTTTGCCTCAGACCATTTGTGCCTTAGTAAAAAAAAAAAAAAAAAAAGATAATTGCGACTATTTTTCATATCTGTGACTTCATATTTTATTGTGACCTTATATCTGGCAATTTTACTATCATTGTAGTTTTAGTATTATTTATATACTATTGTAGTATTTGTTAATATTTTATATTAAATTTTATTCTTATATTTTCAGTTTTCTTTTTAATTTTAGTTTAAGTTTTACTAGTTTTATGTGCTTTTGTGATTTTTTTTGTTGTATTTTTTAAATATTTCTATTTAGCTTTATATTAAACTGTTTTAGTTTATTAATTAAGTAATTGGAGCATTTCAGCTTCATCTTAATTTATTTCAGTTAGTTGCCAGTTTGGTTTGTCAGTTTGTTTTTCATTTAATATTTTTATTTGATCTGATTTCAGCTTTATTTTATTATACATTTTTTAAATAGTTTTAGTTAATAGTTTAGTTAATAACAACAATAGTTACTATTTGTTATTTTAAACTTTGTCTCAAATGACCTTTTCTTTTAATTGATGCACAAATGGGCTTCCATAATGGACCATGGCAGAAAACCATACGTCAAGTGATTGAAAATGGTTTTTAATTCAAATCTTATGAGTTAATCATTTATTTATTTCCACAGCTGAAGACCCCAAGAAATCAACATTGAAGAAAGTGCAAGAACCCACTTGTCCGGCCTCTTCACCTTTACCCGGAGATGCTCCACCAAACCCGCCTATGTTCTGCCTTGAGGCGGGACGGACCACCACAGCACAGTCAAATAAAACTGGCAGCAGAAAACAGAGGGCAAAAGGAAAAGAAAGGGGCCTGAAAGAAAATCACGATCAGACTTTAGAAGAAGACAAGAACTTCCACACAAAAGAGCAGGACCCCAGCACTCAGGAGGATGCCGTGATCAGGGTTTCCTCCACAGAGACCCCATCTGATTCGCCCAAGATGGGTGTGGGTCGTCGGACATCGATCCTCTTCAAGAAAGCTAAAAACGGAACCAGACTGGCAAAGGACAAGCCTGTTTTATTGCAAAATGGAGTCAGCAAAGCTGAAAATGTTGCATCATCGGAGCAGACCACACCAGCCAAATTATTGTCAGCTTCACCAGCCCCAAAATCGCCCTCTCCGTCCCCTCACCAGCTGAGATCCAGAGGACTAAGTACATGCTCGGACAGCGAAGGGGAAAAGGCCCACTCTCCACCTGAAGAGAACGGTACTGGAATATCTTTACCAAGGCGATTACTCAAGTTTATTGACCAGTGATTTAAGAGCTGTTCACCACGTTGTGTTTAATATGCTAAAGTGCTCTAATGCTCTTTATTTAGGCTTCACAAATGGACTCAAGAGACACAGCGGCAACTCATCAGATTCAGAAAGCTGCACTCCCACCTTCCCAGCACACAGGTAATGGATACTGTCAGCACTCTGAACTGAGTGATTTAAAATAGGAGTGCTCCGACTGATCGGCTACCAATCGCTATCAGCCTTTGGGGAGTTTGATCGGCGGTCTCTATAAAGGCCGATCTCATAAACCGTTCTCAAGCTGACAATGCGCCAGCATGCCGTGAGAGGTTTGGCATGACATGCAGTAGCACCGTCTTATAATTATAATGCTGAAGGTGAGGTACAATTCATATTTCTATATTAAATAACTTGAAAACTTTCTGTGAGACTTAATTTCACAAACAGCATGAGTGAATCACTGCAGACTCTCTCATCGCGTCTGCACTATAAGCGAGCTGCACACTGCACAGCTGACACCGGAATTGTCACTTGCACAATCGAGGCAGTGTCACATCATCACTAAAGTTTATCAGTTGCATTTCTTTTTAAGTCTTGCCAGTGATTAATCTATTCAGCACTCGCACGTTCTCCTAGAGACTGTGCGCTCATGCACACTCAAAGCGCACACACATAAGGCCGCCTCACATATAGCTCACGAAATCAGGCTTGTGCTGTGTATAAGCTATTGTGCAGCAATTGCCCCATTGTAAAAACAAAAATGCACTGCATGATCAAACATTTAGGTGAGATAATTATATATTTTTGAAAAATGTCTTAAATCTCAGTTGCTAAAGCCTAATTTCATTATTAGATGCATCACTTGTGGCATCAGTGTCTCTGCATGTTGATAAAACAAAAGAGTTCACTTTTTTTTTCTCCTCATTTGAAAATTTCATCTCGTTACAAACATGCTATTTCAATTGCCGTAATATTATGCACAAATTTACCCGAAAGTCAGTTTTGTTCTCTTAAACACAACACTTTATTTGCAAATTAAGCGTCATGTTTTACAAACATTAATTGCATGACATTTTTTAAATATTTAATTTAGAATTTATACATTTAATTTATCCTTTATAAATGATCAAGTTTACTGTATATAAGTTTATGCTCATGTTTTCTTGCTGAATAAAACATGTTTCCACCTCAAATGAGTGTATACATTTTTTGTGCACATTTTGTATTGGAATCTTGTTTTTTATCCCAAAATGCACATAAAAGTACTTGGAAACCAGTTATATGAAGGGGTATTTATACCTATAATTACACTGCCCACTTGAGATTGGATCACCTGACATACTGTATATGTTAACAGCAGGTGTTCAAGGTGCCAATTACAAAGAAGAGCCTTGTATTTTAAAAACATATGTCTTTAATATTTGCTGCAGTTCCTCACCTCTGAAACGCAGTCGTGGTAAACCAGCTCTCAGCAAAGTTCCTGTTGGTGAGGAGAACGGAGTTTCCAATGCAAGTGAGTACAACAAAGACCTTAAACTATATTGTTCTTTTTTTTAAATTTGTTTTGGTCAACTGTCATTTTCTTAACTTTTTTTCTAGACAAAGAAACTTCTCAGAATGATGAGATGGAACCTCTTACCTTGGTTTGGGCAAAATGTCATGGATACCCCTCATACCCCGCAATGGTAAGCATCACATGGTGTTGAATATATACATGAGGCACTTGAATATATGATTTGGTATATTCAACCTATCCTAGCCTAAAGTAATGATGGTTTTCAACAGATTGTCAACCCTAATATGCCCCGGGAAGGAATTCTTCACAACGGCATTCCCATCCCTGTGCCTCCTAAAGACGTTTTGGATCTGGGTAAACGCAGAAAGGAGGAGACCGAGGAGAAGCTCTTTCTTGTGCTGTTTTTTGATACAAAAAGAACCTGGTAAAGTGAAACATACATTTCATGAAACATATTTCAAACCTGCAAGTCTGTTTTAAGCCTATCAAAGTCATTGTTTTATTATTAATTGACAATCAGGCAGTGGCTGCCGTTGGACAAGCTCCATCACATGGGCATTGACGACACTGTAGACAGACTACGTCTGATGGAGGGCAAGAAACCGAATGTGCGGAAGTCAGTGCACATGGCGTATGACCGGGCGATGACACACCTGAGCCACGTGAAGGAAAACTCAACCTTTAACCCCTCGAATTTTATATAGAGGACTTCTATTAAATGTATTGCTAAACTGACTGTAAGGTACCAGTGAAGATCCGTTCAGAACACTCAGATGTTTATTGGTATTTATACCGGTGAAAGGCAGATTCATAAGCTCATTTTTTATTTATTTAATAATTCTTCTGTCTTGTTTTTCTACCCTCCATAACTCAAGTCACATCATAAATCAAACCTGGTGTTATTAACTTTTAACCTTCTCATTCAAGTAAGATTTCTAAGAATGTTTTAAATTCACTTGTTGTAATTGCACTTATTTCTGTATGTTGAAAATGTTTTGCCACTCGTTTTTATTGAATGTGAGGTGATCGTATCAGTTATGTTGCCAATGCGCCAGGGTGTTCGGGCAGCACGGTTCAGGAACTTTGTGCTAGATGCCTTTTGTAACTGTTTACATAGATACATTTCTGGACTGAGGATGTGCAAAAAAAAAAGTCCTATTGCCCTTAGAGCTACTGGTCAATCATTCTAGCGTGATCATAATATGCTTTTAGTCTTTATCAGATTCCAACTTCTGAGCGTCTGGTGCTTAACTACCAGGGGGGTTTTAACCTACTGCGAAATGCCATTGAATGAAAATATACATTTCTTTGGCACTGCTTACACCCAGCACCTGTTTTGTGTCCTTTTTAAGTTAATATGTGCAGTTTATTTTAAAGAAAGGATGGGTTTGTTGACGAGCTTGTAATTGTCGGTGGAGATCACTGTGTAAATATAAATGCATGTAGAAAATATGCAGAGAATCTGAAATGTAAATGAATGACAAATTTTGTACATGGCATTTTAATTTATTTGGAGTGGTTATGGACTTAATGCAATTGTTCCTTAGTGGTCTACAGTGAGAGAACATTATAGAATAAAATACTACGTAGTCTCTTACATAATGTATGCAGAGTAAAAAAAGAAATGTTTTTTAAAGCCTGTGGAAAAAGCTAATTGTACCAAACAAAAAAATGTCCGCAACAGTATTTTCTCAAACGAGAAATAAAAACACTGTCAAGCTGATGTTTCCCTGTCATCTGTGTTTACAAGTTGAACTTGAGTAATACATCTCGATCCTGCACTTACACTAAATTTAGCCTTCATGTAAGTAAATAAGATCTCAAAATACATGTACCTCAAGATTTATTACAGCACCAATATATTACTCCTCTTGAATACAAATTTGTTTTCCAGAAGAAAAAAATTGCAAGTAGTTCTCTAAATATCATACAATGAGGATTTTACTGTTACGCCCAGTGGTTTTGATCTTATTAGATATGACGTCATAGTGCACATGCCAGAGGAATAAAAGTCACTATTCATGACTGGCATGTCAAATAGCAAACAAACAAACATATACAGCAGTATTGTGCAGTAACCCAACCAAGACAGAAATTAAAGAACATTAATCCCATAGTAAGGACTGAATTTTATGATCTTCTGGTTTCAGATCATGTTATTTTCTTTAAAATGCAGCAGGGTTTGGTTTCAAGTAGAAAATCATATAAAGACAAAAAGTCAAAGGAAACCTTTAAAAGAATACATCACAAGTACAATGAACAATAGTGCAGTGTGACAATGCACAGCTCCAGCAGCCATGCTAAATTAGAGACTTTGTCAGAAAGCGGTTTAGACCATGATGAACAGCTCATCTTCTTCATTAACCAATTTTGATCTTTTAATTTTGTACCATAAACTTCCTAAATTATGCAATTAAATGTCTATAAAACAATCCAGTAATGGCCTCAATTGTTCACTGCCATCAGTTGAGGAGAAAATCCACATTTTATTGGGCCTTTTGCTACGTAAAGCTCAAAGTGTTCTGTTCTGGAATAAAAGAGTTCATAACGTCCACAAAATGGGATTTGTTTTTCTTCCACATAAAATTAGATCCAGTCCAAGATGTGTCTGTCAAATAGTAAAAAACAAAAACAGCAGCTTTACGTAATTTAACCCATGGCAGATTAGAATCATCTCCATTACATTACTAAACTGAGTTAAGTTCGAATGCAGAGATGCACGTCCTGCCATTTTAGCGATCAGATCGCAGCGGGTTGGTCTGGTCAGTGTGCATCTGAAAGCAAATCAATGCAGGTGGTCGGTTGATGAAGGGAATCTTGTAAATGACCAAGAAATCATAATCTGATTCAGGTGGACTCTTACCTGCTTTAGAGCTCTTACTGGGGTTGGGGGTGGTGGAGTATTTCGGAGGGTATCGGATAAACAGACGGTCTTCCTCCTTCTTGATCCAGCGCAGCAGTTTAGTGATGGCATTGATGGCACAGGTTTTTGTGACAAGGGGGCTGAGGCATGTATACAACTCAAATTTACTCGTGACCTGGAATGAGAAATTAAAGGAATAGTTCACCCCAAATTTGCTGAAGATTTACTCACACTCAGGCCATCGAAGATGTAGATGAGTTTGTTTCTTCGCCTAAACAGATTTAGGGAAATTTAGCATTACATCACTTGCTCACCAACGGATCCTCTGCAGTGAATGGGTGCCGTCAGAATGAGAGTCCAAACAGCTGATAAAAACATCACAATAATCCACACGTAACCCACACCACTCCAGTTCATCAATTAACATTTTAAGTGAAAAACTATTTGTTAGAAATTCATATTTGTTTAGAACTGTTTCGTTGTTTTCACTTGTAACTGCTGCTTGATCTACATATTTCTTGTAAACAGGATTTTGTTTGTAAATGGTGCTTGATCTTTAAGCAACAGTTTTAAGTTAAAAACCACTTGATGGATTTGTTTCTGAGAAACATGCAGCTTTTCACTTCACAAGACGCTAATTGATGGACTGGCGTCGTGTGGATTATTGTGATGTTTTTATCAGCTGTTTGGACTCTTGGATTCTAACGGCACCCATTTACTGCAGAGGATCCATTGGTGAGCAATGTTAAATTTCTCCAAATTTGTTCTAATGAAGAAACAAACTCATCTATATTTTGGATGGCCTGAGGGCGAGTACATTTTCAGCAAATTTTCATTTTTGAGTGAAATTGCTTTGGGCAACATGTAATTAACCTGAGAAAATTATAAAGAATGCCACCAAATAATCAATCACAAAGCGACTCCATTTGGAGCAAGGTCAGGATCCTCATTTGCATAATCTGCATTTGCAAATTTTGACTGCTGCTCAGAGGCCTTGAAAGTAACTTTGATCTTTTAAGGTCTGCGCAGAGAGCTTGTGAAAGCGCCAGACGAGATAGAAAGCTCAGCATCAACATGTTTTGCTCTCGGAGGACTGAGAACAGATGCATGTGACAGCAGTTACTATTCACATACCCAGGCCAGCAGAGTCTCACGTTCGGCCACGTGGTAGATGAGCTTGAGGGGGCGTGAGGTGCTGTGGATTCGGCTGTGCATGTCCCTGTACAGGTCCAGGAGTCTCATCCGCTCCTCCCCACTGCCGTAAGGGGCTTCCATCTCTGGGCTGCGGGAAACCCATGAGACATAGAGGAAAACAAAGGCTGCTTTGTGCTTTAGATCTCATTTCTGTATGTCCTTCATCAATATTTTCAAAAATTATATTTGTGGCCCTACATTGTACACGCATCTTATGACAAACAGAGTGCTTTCAATAAAACCACTGCAGTCTGTGGGCATCAAACAATAGGATGAATTAAGAAAACATGCTTTCAATTACTGCCCTCTGTAAGATTCATTTGGGAAATATGTGTGAGCATTAGCTCAGGTTTACAGTGAAAATAAGAATCTCACAGATACTGTTCAAAAGTTGGTTATGAAGATGCTGAGGAAAAATCTAACATCATGAAATCAGCATTAGTGAAAGATCCATTCGGCAAAAAAATAAATAAAAACTAAATACATTCAAAAAGTTGCCAATTGAAACCGACCAAAACATCAGCAGTTTTTATTGTATTGTTTACATATAGTATTTATTAATATTTTGACTTCGCTTTTATTTTTCCCTTTTTCATGTTTATCAGTTTTACATACTTTTCAATTAACCTTAAATTTAATTTTAATTTCATTTTTAAGTTATTTTAGTACTTCAATTAATTTCAGTTAGTTGCCAAGGCAACAATTCTAGTTTTTTTTTTAAAGTTTTTATTTTATTTTAAGATTCTCATCTTTCATCTTTATTTCAAATAATATAAACCACTTTTAATCATTTTAGTTTTAGCTAAACATCAAAACACTGCATCACAGCGCATACAATACATTTCTTTAATAACAAATGTGTTCACAAGCAGAGGGTTAAATATGTGGGTTAATCTCATAAAAACAGGTCCAGCTCACATTTTATCCAAAAATCATAAGGAAAAGAAGCAATTGTCTCTTGCATTAAAAAAGGTAATACTTTTTACATTGTAACATTATTTTACGACACCTAAGCACATTCCCCCCCTAAACGCACTTTGTGTGTTTTATTTTTTAATTATTTATTTAGACAAAATAGTATAGCCATTTTAATATCTGCATTTATCGGTTATCAGCCTTAACATGAAAGCTTATTAGCACATCCCTGGTATTTTTACCGATTTTTGCGTATTTTTGCGATTCTCAAACGACTCACCTGGTGAACTGTGTTAGCTGGCGATGGTTGTCAGGCACATCAAAAGGCTTGTACATGAAATGCCTGAGGTCAGATACTCCCACCTGACTAACGCTGTACGAATGAGCTTTCGCTATAGAATTGAGCGCATTCTGTGTTTGCATAGCCTCCTCGATCTTCCTCTTACACTCGGCCACCGAATAAAATGCCTCTTTATCGGTAGAGAGAAGAACCAGACAAACAGTGCATTCAGGAGGGTCCAGATATGAGATGTATGCATAAAAGTAACAGTCAGGGTTAAAACTGGGCAGGCAGATGGGCGTCCAGATCTCCCCAGCCTGGAAGGCGGATGAGGCCCCGATGAGGTTCAGCAGGAGGTGGAGGTCAGCAGGCTCCAGTCGGGCCTCGTCAATGACCATCTTTTCTTGCACTATGGTGAGCAGCTGGTTCTTGGCTATGAGGATGGAGAAGACCAGGTTGGGTGTGATGGCCTTCTGGAGAATCTGACTGAGAGAGTCCCTGAGAGACGAGGCCAAGGGGAGACAGTGCACGGCGGAGAGTAGGAAGCTGGGGTCTGAATCCACGAGGTTAAGGAGGCCGTCGAGAATCTTCTCCGAGCCGACCAGCAGACGGCGCAGGTCATAGTTCTTCTTGTGCTCGAAGATGCGGTTGATGCTGGCCTGCGTGAGCATGCTGATGATCTGGTTGTAGACGTAGAGCAGTTCGTTACAGAGCTGCTGCTCTGATTGACGGCTGCTGGAGACGGACACCAGCACCAGAGGACCCTGCTGCATGAACACAACCGTGTGCTCATCTATCAGGGGAGAAGAACAGAAGCAAAGAATCCTGTTTAAGTTATTCAAGCATGATCACTTGATTACTTAGTATATAATTAACTGTCCTTGGGTCTAACGCGACAATTACGCAAGAATTTGTACAAAATGTGTTCACATTTGTACAAATGTAAACAATATACTCGAGTCAGTAAGATTTTTATTTATTTTTTTAAAGGAATACACATTAATTAAATTGATCAAAAGTGACAGTAAAAACATTTCAAATGTTAAAAAGTAGGGATGCACAATATTATCGGACTGATATCGGCAAAGTTTTGTCTGAATGATGATTACATTCATGGTTTTGGGTCGCTGCATTTAATCTGAGAATGCACGTACAGAATGACCGTTTGTTGTATGATAGAGTAAACAGTAATAGCACGTGCAGTGGCAGCCTCCCCCAGGTTAGATGCCTGCAAGCCCGTCGGGTCCCGAGTCCATTCGGGCCGGGCTTGGGCCATTTTTTTTATTATTTTTTTTTTTTTACAGATCGGGCTCATTTAGTTTCTCTCCTTTTATTGTGCCCATATACATATACTTTTTATTGTTATATTGATTATATTATAAATAGACATATTATACATAGCCTATGCAATACGCAACGCATATATGCACGCATTAGCATACAGGTGACAGTTGACCATGCAGAGCATCAGGGAGAAGTGGGGAGTTACTAAAAGTAAAGCTGCATTTTGGAAGAATTTTGATTTGATTACCACGGCAAACAGTGAGTCAATTGGTCATGTGCAGTGCAGAATCTGCAAACATATCCTTGCACATGACAGCAAAAAACACACGCAATAGGCTAAAGCGTGCCGCAAAGCCCAAGCTAAAGTAATTACCATGAATATGTCGGGGGGAAATAGTAAGGAGATATTTGAATTATTTATTAATAAATGAGTGTTTACTCATTAATAAATGAGTAAAAAGAGTTTTTGTTTTTGATTTGAATTCTTTAGTTTTAAAGTAGTAATTTAAAGCTTTCTATAGATATGTTTAGCAAGTCTGTGAGGCAAGTATTTGCTGGGTTTCGGTTCATCATTGTGAAGCGCTCCTGGCCGAAATTGCAGAAAGCACATACTGTATGTATCCTTTATTTTATAAAAGCACAACGTTTTGTTGATATTGTGAGTGCACACAAATAAAACTAGACCCTTTACAGTTCCGAGTGATATATTACTCTTACCTTTATGAGCAAAAATGACTACATATTTTAAGTTGTTTCCAATGCAAGTGATCGCGCCGGCGCCTCCATGTCCTGTAAAGCGCGCTTTAGCTCTCCGCACAAACGATTAGATATGCGTCTAATAGCGCACATTTATATAGGTTAAACATTTAAACTAACATTGTGATATGCTTGAACAGTTTTATATCTATAGATTTTATTTTAGGCATGTCGTGATGATTTGAGAAGGCTAAATTGATCAAACATAGGCTATGATCAACTCACTGTCTGCCGCTGGCCGCTTGGTCGTTACTTTAAAAAACAAAAACTTACATTTGACGAACCAAAAAATGCTTCAAACGTTTTTCTAAATTAACTTAAAAAAACGCAACAAAATATAATCACTTCACTTTGACATTCCATACAAAACTGAACTATTTTAATAGCTGAAGCAGTGGTATGAGCTGTTTTGGGAGAAGGGGGGAAAAAGAGGGCTCGGGTCGGGCTCGGGCCAAGAATTCTGATGAGCTGTCGGACAAGGGCCGGAGCATCTCGGGCCAGGGCCGATATTTGAGGCCCATGCAGGGCTCTACCCCAGGTCCTAACGTCCGTTCGGTAAGGAGTTTTAATCTATAGGAGGCGCTGTTGGCCAACTTCTAATTAGATTAAAAGTAAAATAGCCTACACAAATATCATTTAGACTTGTGTTTCTGATTAAATAAAGCAGTAATTGATGTCATAAAATAATGAGTATGTTTTGATTTAAAGGTCAGAAGCTATAGCTTACATGAAAAAAAAAAATCACAAACATGACACTTGTAAATTAAATAATTTATGATTTATTCATTAATGTGTAATGCTTTGAGTTTTGTAAAAATCGACGAGTTTCAGAAAGGCGGGGCATAGAGGAGAAACAATAATGTACAGTATGTGGAAAATAATGGGGTTTTTTTACCTTAAACAGCATAAACATTTCATTACACCAGATACACAAAATAATGTTCTTTTTAGCAACATCATATGACCCCTTTAAAAATATTTTGCTTATAATTTCTGCACAGGAGAGACTTGGTGTTGTTTCCAAACAAAAGGAAATATATCGGTATCGGCCAAAATAAGTTGAAAAATATCGGCAAAAATCCAATTTCGTGCATCCCTATTAAAAAGTTTTCTAATTCAAATAAATGCTGTTTTTTTTCTATTCATCGATGAATCCTAAAAAAAAAATCATCAGTTTCCACAAAAATATTTAGCTGAACATTTTACATGCACGATTATGAGTAAATGAGCTATTAAAGCATGCATTTTTTATTTTTATGGAGTCTTTGAGCCAATCATTCAGAAGTCTTACCGGAGTAGACCGAACGAATGATGTTGTTTCCACTTTGAACGAAGGACACCAGGGCCATCATCACTCCCATGGTGGAGGACAGGGCCTCCTCACTTCCATATCGGGAGTAGATGGGCTTCCCAGCCTCGCTCAGCACAAACACATGCTTCCGGTGCTGTCTCCAACTATCCGCCGTCACATCCTCGTTCCTGTGTGAGGGAGGTCCCAGAGGTGTGCCGCTCTCAGATAAAGGGGACGAGACTTCTTTAATATCCAATCCCTGCTCTTCGATCTTACCCCGGGCTAACACGGTTACGACAAACTCACCCGAGTCATCATGGCCATTGTCCGCTAATGCAGAGTCCTCAGATGCTTTCCCAGAATCGGTCTCTGAACCACCGGCACGCAGAGACCGGTCTTCATCGATGTGGAGCTTGTGCATATCTGTTGAAGGCTCTTGTGGCTGGCTGCTCTCTATTGATGTAGGGTCTGCTGACTCCAAGAGCCCCTCTGGGTCTGAAGGCATCCAGTGATTTTCGTTCACACAATGGTTTTCTGATGGGACATCACTATCTGAGTACGCAACATTTGGAAAGCGGAGTAGAATCAACATGTTAGCCACTATAACACACGTTTAACTAGTAAACTAGGGCAAAACATTACCTGTCTGATCCAGATATTGTGGAAGGATGGATGGATCACATATCTTCACCTCCATATTTCCACTGTCTTGACTCCTCTGATCCATGTCAACATGCAAACAGCTGAATTTATAACGAAACGGTGACTTAATAACACCAAATCAAATGACAAATATATCAGCAAAGCAATTTAATTAATGAAGGTTCGTACTTCGTGTACAAATGTGAAGTCTAAACCCGTTTAATCTGATTACTGATGTTATCCCATATCTGCAGCGCTCCTGGAGTTTGAACACCGTCACGCACGTCGTCTGCCGCAGAAACTTTAATAACGAGGAATGACTATTAATCGCAATAATAAGGACTGGTTCAAATCACAGAGCTATCAAGCAGATTACAGGACAGTAACTTGGGCTAGTCTACGTTATTTGTGGGAAAAGCTCATGATCTCCCGCGATAAATTATTCCTCTCGTCAACTGATTCATGTCTGATTGAATAAATTATTAACGATAAATCAAAACCAAGATCATTCTTAGCTTTCGCTCAGCGAAACTGACTCAGCCGCCGGTGCTCCAGGAAGCTTGACGTTAAAAAACACTGCAAAACAAATACCAACAACCACTTCCGGTTGACATGTTTCAAAATAGAAGCGTGAGACCACACTACAATTTTCTATATTTCACTGCATTTATTAGAATATGTGTGTGTGTGTGTGTGTGTGTGTGTGTGTGTGTGTAAATGGATGTATGTATACTGCCGTTCAAATATTTGGGATCAGTAAGTTTTTTAAATGTTGTTCTAAATAAGCATTTGAAGCTCATCAAGGCTGCATTTATCCTTTTTTCTGTATTTTTGATCAAATAAATGCAGTCTTGATAAGCATAAAATACTTCTTTTAAAAAAACATGAAAAATCTTATTGATCCCAAACTCGGCAGTATATATATTTACATAATATATGAATGTGTGCTGTGTATATTTATTATGTATATATAAATACACACATATGCATGTATATACTTCAGAAAAATAGGTTATGTTTATATATTTAATATGTTTATAATATAAATTATATGAATATAAATATAGACATGTAAATAAATGTAAATCTTTTTAAAATATATACTGTGTATTTATATATACATAATAAATATACACAGAACACACATATATTATGCAAACAAAAACTTTTATTTTGGATGCAACTAATCGCGATTAATTGTTTGACAGCACTAATATATATATATATATATATATACACACACACACACACACACACGTATATCTATCTATCTATATTTATCTATTAATGTACATATATTTACATATTAACAAACATAAATATCTATCTATATACACAATGTATAAACTTATATAGTTACATAATATATAAAATTTGTACTTTGCAATTGATATATATATATATATATATGTGTGTGTGTGTGTGTGTGTGTGTTTATTTTGGATGCAACTAATCGCGATTAATTGTTTGACAGCACTAATATATATATATATATATATACACACACACACACACACACACGTATATCTATCTATCTATATTTATCTATTAATGTACATATATTTACATATTAACAAACATAAATATCTATCTATATACACAATGTATAAACTTATATAGTTACATAATATATAAAATTTGTACTTTGCAATTGATATATATAACTATATATATGTGTGTGTGTGTGTGTGTGTGTGTGTGTCATATAATATGTTATGATAACTAGAAGTACAGTAACTAGAGAAACCTCAAGTTTCACTAAATACTTCAGTACAGTATACAAACATCAAAGCATGAATTTGAATTGTTTACTGTTCATCTTTAAATAACCAAATACCTGCAGCTTGCTGTGCTGCATTGGTCAATATTGAAAAATTAGAAGAAGAAAAATCTAAACATTTTCAACATTCTTATACTAATTAGTATAATTTGTTTTGCTGAAATAATGAAAACACCTGATAATAATAAACAGTTGAGATGATATTTTTAATATTAATTTTACAATGTTTATTTAAACATGCACCTAACTAGGTCCATGATGCTTAATGAAATTAAGGAAAATGGGTTAGCCAAAAAAAGGGAAAAAAAGAAAAAAGATCAGAATACAGTGGTATTTATAAAGAGTGGAGAGGAAGAAACATTGCAAGGTGTTGAAATATAGAACTGCAGCTGTTCTGTGGTTTGTGCTGCAAGTTGTGTTGTCCATTATATCAGCTGCAGTCTGGAGAAGATTCTCTGTGCATTGCATTTTTCCTCAAGCTATCAAGGTATTCTTGTTGTGAAGCAGCCAGAACTGAGGCCAGAACGTCATCATCTTCCCAATCTGTTAAACCTAAAAACAAATCAACCACCTAATTAAGTAAGCTTGTTTAAAGACACGTAGTGTAGATCAACAAACATTTATACTGAAGCATATAATGCCTTACCGAAGGCAGTAGGTGACATATCCTGCATTAGAGTCCTGTAGCCCAGGGTTGGGTAGAGAGACACAAGGGAAGAGTTGTCAGAAGACTGATGACTTGGACCTTGAAAAGAAGTCCAGGAAGAATCGGTTAGTAAGCAAGAAATGCGCATTAGTGTAAGCAAAGAAAATCCGTGTTGCCCAGTGACAGCCCCAAAACATTACTGCTCTTGAGGAATGGGCCAAAATACCAGCAACTGTGTGTGAAAACCTTGTGAAGACTTACAGAAAATGTTTGACCTCTGTCATTGCCAACAAAGTGTATATAACAAAGTATTGAGATGAAATTTTGTTATTGACCAAATACTTATTTTCCACCATAATTTGCAAATAAATTCTTTAAAAATCCTACAATGTGATTTTCTGGATTTTTTTTTCTCATTTTGTCTCTCATAGTTGAGGTATACCTATGATGAAAATTACAGGCCTCTCTCATCTTTTTAAGTGGGAGAACTTGCACAATTGGTGGCTGACTAAATACTTTTTTTCCCCACTGTACATACATACCTGGGGCACATGGTGACGGGGGTTTAGGAAGAACCAGCGACGCTCCAGCTGGAGAGGGGGGTTTGACAGGGGGTTCAGGGTGAGCCGGGCCTGGATGCTCTGGAGAGGGGGCAGAGCTGCGCTGGTGGGGAGACCGGCATCCCCAGTCCTCAAAGCAGCTGGATGTAGCAGCTGTGGCAGAACTGCAGGTGGCACTAGCTTTACGAGGCTGAATGGAAAAGCAGAGAGGGAAATGTTTCAAAGTTGCTTAAACTTAGTTTGATTAGGACGGGTGGGATGGTTTCATACCTGTCTTGCTTGCTTCTCTTGGTCCTGAAGCCACTGCAGGTAGGACTCACGAGCCACCTGCTCCTCGATGGCCTCATTGGTGGCCTCCCAATCTGTTGCTCTCTTCTTGTCCTCCAGCATCTGCTGCTCAATCCAAGACTCCTCAGATGTCTTAATAGCATTTTTCATGAGACTCTGGTCAGCGTACTACACAGAAACAAAATAACAAATATTAAAGGAACAGTTCACCCAAAAAATGAACATTTACTCACCCTCAGGCCATAAAAGATAAGTTTGTTTCTTTATTGGAAATGATCTGGAGAAATTCAGCATTCAAAATTACATTATGCTCACTAATGGATCCTCTGTAGTGAATGGGTGCCATCAGAATGAGAGCTCAAACAGCTGATAAAAACATCACAATAATCCACATGTAATCCACACGACTGCACTCCATCAATTAATGCCTTGTGAGTTGTTTATTAGCTGTTGAACTCTCACTCTGATGGCACCCATTCACAGCAGAGGATCAATTGGTGAGCAAGTGATGTAATGCTAAATTTAGGAAGAAAACCCAACCACATCTTGGATGGCCTGAGGGTGAGTACATTTTCAGCAAATTTTCATTATTGAGTGAAAAAAAATACTATACGGGTAAACACTTATGCATCATATTTACAACACCTACCCCCGGTTTGAAGGAGGGGAGGCCCAGCCCCACCCCAATACTGGCCTTGTGGGGATTCACCACAGAGTTATAATGGATGTTTTTATGGTAACTGACACGTATCGGTTCGTCGTTATTCTCTTGGATGCCATGGAACGTATTTATTGGCTCTGGAAATTGGGAGTTTTCAAATAAAATTAAAATGTATTTCCTCTTCTTTCCTAAAATATACCACAGACAGCCTATAAAATGCCAGGAATTCAACAGACATTAACTAACCTATGCCATACTGGTAAACCTCCACCGGCCGGTTGTACATTTCTGCCATGGCTTGCATCTCAATGTGGTTCCCATGACAGTTGTTCTTCCTCTTTCTGTTAATGTATGTGGTGAAGTCCTCTGTGACATAACTGGAGAAGTAATCCGCATTTTTCGTCTGCAATGCAAGTATAAACAAAAAATCTCAACTTGGTCAATAATTAAAAAGGGTAAAATTCACACTTCAAAGTTAACTATTTTTTTTAAATGCAAATCATTTATTCTTAAATATTCAGCTGACTCACCAAATAATCCATACACTGCTTCCGTACCACATCATGCATCTCTTGGTCCCCATATACTTGATCAGCTTTAAAAAAAAAATTTAAAAAAAAGATAAAATAATAAAAGCACATAACAAAATCACTCAATTTAAAATGTAAACTTAAAATATAAAAATAAAAGCTCATTCAAAACATTAATAAAAGCTGCATTAATATATAAATAATACTAAAATAACACGGTTACATGTGTAATCTATAATTGTGTCAATTGTCAATGACTTTACCAGTCATTCATAATTACTTTTAAACATTTATTTTATAGATACTGCAACAAGAAATTTCATACAACAACAATAATAATAATAGAGAAATTATAGATTTTTTTTAAAGGTTTTAATAATTTCCATGACTACTTTAGGACTGAAAAATTGATATTTCTAGGGTTTCTCTAATTGTGGAAACCCTGCCACAATACGGTACCTATGCGCTGAAAAAGCCACATGATTACATGATCTGCACTGCTAAACTATAATTTCAGCATATTCAAAGCACAGCATATGCCCTAAAGGCAAACTAACTCCGCTTTTAAGTAAACTCTTAAATAGACAAAGGAGGGAAATATTACCAACTGCTCTGAAAAGACATGCTCCATCTTCGTTCATTTTTTTGATTTCAAAGCCTTTATTTTCCCTCAAGGATTTCTCAAACCATTCTTCTTGCTGTAGGTCAAAAAGTAACCAAGAAAGTACATTATAGGACAACGAGGACATATGGAGTATTTATTCTGAACACCAAAACAGACAGTGTTCCCAAAAAATTACTTGGAAATAAAGATTAATAGTTGATTCAAAAATTTAGTTGATTAGTTCTAACTAACATCCCATTTCCACAGAATAGTAAATGACAAGTTCAGTCACCATCGACTTTAATTGTGTTTTCATTATGTAGGGTTACTTTTATGAGGCTATCTAATCATTTCAAGTTTTTATGTCACAATTGTGAGATTAAATGATGACTTACGTCATAATTTACCCTCCTATGTTAGTATTTTTTTTTGTGTGCGTGTGTTTCATAGAATTAATAAGCAAAAAATAAACCAAACTGTCTATAATCAGTCAATAATTAAAGATAAAAACTCGAAAGAACCAAAAGTTAAACAGATATCTAGTAATGTACATCTTAAGAGAACCTCTAATTCTCTTTTTCAAGAATGAATGACATTAAAAACGTTTAAAATCATATTTACGGTAAAAGAGAACATTTAGAGAGAATTAAAAACCTTTCCGTTATGCTTTAGAATAGCAGCTATGCATTTAATGCATTTAATGCATTTTAGAGGATGACACAAGTGGCACCCTGTTCTCGTGTTGCCAAGTGTCCTGACAAATGCCAGTTTCCAGTACCTGCTCGACTGTGGCGGGGTCCTCAAGCTGAAGTCTGGCCGCATTCTCATACTCATCCTCACTGTTGTTGCCTCCAGCTCCCTCCTCGGGTTCCGAGACTGGACTATCTCCCCCTCCCACTCTACCTCCTCCACCTGTCAAACCGCTGGAGCAGACCGCCTGTCGTCTCCGCTTGCTGAGTCCAGGTCCCGAGCAGCAGCTTCCAACACCACCTGCGCCGCAGGGCAGCTCGACACGACCTGCAACCACAACCGAGTTCGCGCTCCCTTCGCACTGCACGACCGGTGCTCCAGCGGCACTGGGCTGCGGGGAGGCCTGCTGCGGGCGAGCGCTCGCCTCGACCCGGCGCTCCTCTCTGGACGTGTGCGGTGCGGCCTGGTATGTCCACGGCGGCGGAGAGGCCCTGGGTCGGGACCCCGATCGTCCAGCGAGGGGATGAGGGTGCGACTCAGAGCCGCCTCTTCTGTCCGGTTCGTCCGTATGATCACCGCCACCGGCTGTAGAGGCCGGTTTCTTCTTCGGGAGGATTGTCATCGCTGGCCAGCTTGCGGTGATTTATGTTGTTATGAGTTACACACAGAGCATAAACGGCCGTTTTCGCTTGTCTATGAACAGTTTGTTCGCTACATGTATAGTTACACCCGTCCAAACATAATACGGGGTGTCGGTGAATTAACACAGTCGTCACAGATCGACTTTATTCCTTCGGTTTCGAGGTTTTTCTTTTGTAACAACGACAGAACGAGCGTTTGACAAACATCAACAAACCACAATGCGATTTTTACGTCACTTCCGACGCTTGCTCTGCTTTGTGCTAACAAATGGGCTCATATTGCTTTGTACTGCCCCCTACCGCATTAACCCTTCGATTAACTGTGATTTTTGACCCGTTTCCAGAGAACACCACATTAGAACCAGTATTTGTGACCTTGTAGATTTGTTTTTATATATTTAAAACGCATTTTTAATGTATGAGTTTCTTTCTTCTGCTGAACACAAAAGAAGATATTTTGAAGAATGTTGTTGATAACTAAACTAACAGACGTAGCCACTGACTTCCATCGTTTTTTTTCTCATATACTATGGATGTCAGTAGCTACCATCAACTGTTTGGTTACCCAAATTCTTCAAAATATCTTCTTTTGTGATAAACAGAAAAAAACTCAGGTTTGGAACGACATGCACGTGAGTAAATGATGACAGAGTTTTCATTTTTGGGGTGAACTATGCCTTTAAAGAGGCAATAAGTGTGTCTCATGTTTGTCATTCACCAACACTGCTGAATCTTGATTCTGATTGGTTCATAATCATTCTATAATTGCACGGCTATGTACTAGTTCCAGGTGTGTTGACCACATTATTGCTTTGCCACATTATTTCAGTTATTTTAAACACCAATATAACATACTAAAGCACAGTAGAAGAACAGTAAAAATTATACATCAGTCAAATTGTATAAAAATGACAATTTCTGTCATTTAAGAGATTACATTTAATGTCTATAGAAAGCATGTTGTCTCTCTTTTTGTTTGTCCAAAAATTGCTTAGAAACTACTCAAGCTGGATTACTAGTTCAAAAGTGATGCTTTCAAATAAGTAACAGAGGTTATTATTATTAAGTTCAGTAACTGACTCCAGATTGGTAAATTCCTTAAAGTTAATGCACACCCTGAGGTGATAGTGTGGCCATGAGCTGTGTAGGAACACCTCCAGGTGTGCATTCATTTCCAATAATTCAACAGTTGAACATCAATTATTCCTTATTTCAATTTTTTTTGTTTGTAACTCTGTTAACCCAGTTTGAATCTAAACACATTTTCAAAGACTTCACCCCTCACACATACTAAGTCAATGAGAAACTAACATGATTTTATATGATAGGGAACAATGGGTGAAAATCCCCAGAGTAAATGGACCATTGGATGTAATTCTGTTCTAAAACACTATGAGAACAAAAACACTCACAATCACAAACACATGATTTCTTACATATCAATTGATTTTTCAGGATTTTATTAAATCATTTTTTCCAACATGCATTCAGTCAATACATTTTTATTCCAGTGTTCTTTTACATCTTTTAAATGAAAACAAGACACCCACAAAATTCATCAAGGTTAAGTAAGCCTAGCTGGAACCTGAGTTTACAGTAACTGCATGGTCATAATTTAATATTAACTGCTTCTTTAATTAATTCTGAAAGTACAAGTAATTGAACAATAATGCATGGTCTTCTTTTCCCCTCTCCTTTACTAAGATACAAGTGACTGCTCTGAAAGCCAGTTGCATGTGACAATAAAAGGATCTCAAAGTCAGTCTCTAAAATGTTACTATTTTAATTTAAATTAGTCAATAAATACTGATCAATAGAATATATTTTTGTTTAAAATCAGTATTTCTTGGGAAGCTCAAGGAAACATGATACAACTAAAAATCTCTGATCAAAACTTTGTTGTTTCATTATAGATGGTCATTGCTTTTTCTTGGTAATCTATCATTTTTAATAAATATGATTGAGAATATATGATATCGCACACAAGACACTTAAAACATTTATTCTGAAACAAAGTTATGGCACATTTTTTAAACCAAAGAGAGTGCACTCCACTGGTTGAACTGTTGAAGCACATTTGATCCCAACATGTCTCTGTAGCTCTGACAGTCTCATTCGATCTTTTATGATATGTATTTAGGATAAGGTGATAAGGATGGAGATGACACTGAAGCTGAATATGACTCACTGATGTGTGCCAAAGTTTAATGTTTGATTCCATTTGGACACATCAGAGACAAACAATTAGTCCTCCAAGAAATGCTGGTGCAAGAAATTTTCTGTTGTTTTTTCTCTCCAAAGGGACTCTGTTTGGACAGTCTTCTTCATCATGAATTCATGAATCTATAATTTCAACTCAACTGGTGATGCTGTGGTGACAAGGGAAATATTAAAGGGGACAAATACTTCCAGTCTCGAAGCTGATGTGAGAGTTCCACACCACAAAGAATCCACTGATCCTCTAATTCCTGTACATATCGTACTATTCATTTATACATTACATTAGTGTCCTTCTCACCCAGACTCTTGTATTGGTGCATATATTATATATATATATATATATATATATATATATATACATACATACATACAACATAGTCAATTAATAATAATAATAAAAAAACATACATGTACTAATTATTATTTTTATTTTTTTGTACCTCCTGGTCTTTATTGGGATCTATCTGGTTCAACTTTGGTCTCTCCGTTCTGCTTGTCGCTGGATTTTTGTGAGAGATGAGTGGAAACGGTGGCTGCCTGGACCACGGCTTTGAAGCTGCGCTTGCGTTTCTGAACGTTCTGCTCTGGGTGGAAGATGATGACGTAGACTTTGGGGATGTACAACATGCCCAGGGACACCATGGCGCTCAAGCTCATGGACACGGTCAGCGTGGTGGTTTGAATAAACATCTGGTTCAGGGCAGAAAAAAGATTAAGAGTAATATTTCAGCCTGGCCTCAGCCACGACCTATCACATGATGCAGATCAGCAGTCAGGGCTTTAGCACTGAGATATCACTGCACATTACACACACACACACACACACACACACACACACACACACACATATACCGTATATATCAGGGGCGTTTCTTCTGAGGAGGTAAGGGAGGCAGTGTCTCCTCAAAAAGTTGGATGAGAAAATAATCGATATTACAAAAATAAAACAGCGCAAATATGACTAACTATGACATTAAAAGTCTAAAAGTCACTCGTTTTTATAAAGTAACACTGTCCAACACAGCGACACCCGCAGGTAAAGTTACAGCGGAGGCTTGCCTCCCTTCGGTCCATTGACTTTGTACAGAGACCCCTTAGCGTGCCGTGACTTTTCTGGAGGCTCATTGAGATGAATGGGGGAAAGTCACATGAGAGGAGGCAATGCCTCCATTGCGCTATAATTGGATATGATCGGTTAAGGTTGGATGTGATTGGTTCGTGTGATAAATCCCCCCTCTTGTTTTTGTGCGAGCTCTCGTTCTGAATGAAGAAAATGATGGCGTTATTGACTAATTATAAAGTAAGTAAACAACTCTCCCGCTTAGATACCACTACTTTGTGTCACGTCAAAATAAAACTTGAAATGGTCTGAAAACGTGATGACTGCATCCGTTTTTAGTGAGCATTCAGCGTGATGAAATGAAAGATATATCTTCGTGTCTGTGGCAGTGTTTACCAGTAGCCCCACACTGCAGAACACAAGATCCAGGGGGCATGGTTGGATCCACATCCAGGGGGTGGGGATTGGTAGGTTTAGGGGTGGAGATGGGTAGGTTTAGGGATCAGGGGGTGGAGACGGGTAGGTTTAGGTATATGTAAGGTGGGAGGAGTTGGATCTGATCCAACCACACCCCCTGGAACTTGTGTTCTTTAGTGAGGACCATCTCGTATTTACAGAGCTTTTATGACGATGACCCAAAATAAGTTGACTATTATAAAGAACAGCTGAACATAAGTTCACAAATAAAAAATATTGGTAACATTTTACAATAAGGTGTCATTTAATGAGTTAACTAACATGAACAAACCATGAACATTTATTACAGTATTTATTCATCTTTGTTTACATTAGTTAATACAAATACGGTTGTTCATTGTTAGTTCATGTTAGTTCACAGTGCATAAACTAATGTTAACAAACAACTTTTGATTTTAATAATGCATTAGTAAATGTTGAAATTAATATTAACTAAGATTAATAAATGCTGTAGAAGTAGGCTATTGTTTATTCTTAGTTAATGTTAACTAAAGTAGTTAACTAATGTTAACTAATGAAACCTTATTGTAAACTGTTTCCAGAATATTGTTCGAATTGTTACTGCCTTTAGTTATTATTTTGGAATAAATATAAAAATGCATAAAAACATTATGAAATGTATAATTAGTATTAAACATATTAAATTAAATCAAACATAATATTAATAAAATACAAAATAGAATTATATTTGTTCTCTTTATTATGTAATATTTATATATAAAAACTGCCTCCTCATTTTAAAACACAACCGCACGCCACTGATATATATATATATATATATATATATATATATATAAAAACTCTCTGTTGATTGTCACAGTGCATTTCCTGGAAATCAGTGTAATGACTATTAATGACTAGTATAATGACTAGTGTAAGACAAAGAGCTGAAATCAACCACGTGCAAACAATTCAATCAGTTTATATAGTACAAACTATAGTGTTAGAGATATATATAATTTGCATACATTTTGTATTCAAGCAAGGTTGATTTGAGGTCAGGTATGTGACTCCATATTTTTTCATGTTTAATGTGAGCCAAAAAAAAAAGCCCTTATATCATGTATGTTTATAACAAAAGGTGAAGATGCACAAAATATAGTTAATTTAAAATGTTTTAAAATTGTAAAAATGTCACACGAGAAACTATGATGTTAAAGCTGTTTTTTCCTATTAGAAATATAAAGATAAACAAACTACACTTTAAAATCTGAACTCAATACGATAAAATGTAAGAAGATAGCCCACAAATAAATAAATAAATATATATATATATATATATATACATACTGCAGCCCGCTGTATAGTCTGGTATTTTATTCTTCCATGCTCTTCTTTTCATTTACAAGAAATGAAAAGACTTGAAGGCCACCTGAGGGCCAAAAGCTTTGCGGTTGACCGGCCACTAAAAGACCTCTCTATTAGTCAGAGTATACCTTCCATTTTTAAATCCCTGTGCTTTGTAAGCAAAACCATCCCCCACAGGATGAATAGATGTGAAAAATTGAATGACTAAATGCATGAAGTGTGGATAGCATCTGAACAGCTTTTAGGTCAACACAAAACAGCACCACAATTAAATAGCAATTAGGTTAACCTGACATTAGCTACAGTTTTTTTAGGTTTCTTATAATCTGATTATGGCTGAAGCATTCACAAGTAAATGTTGCAGCATCATTAACTGAAACAGAACCATCTAATCTAGTGAAATGTATGTCTAGACACTCTCAGGGTGAAGATCATATTTCTGTATGTCATGTTAATATCAGGCATCATCCAATCTTCTACACTAATAGCATGGAAGTAAGGGCTTTATATAGATGACAAAATCTAGGAATAGACATGTCAACAGACCCAAACATAGACTGTTAATAGTCAAACAATAGTGAAATTATTGCAATGCAAGTGTTGCATGTATCTCTGGTAATATTAAATAAAAATTAAATTAAATTAAATTGTAAGAAAATCAATAATATATCTCTTTTGTTCTCTTTAAATGTATCCTTAGATCCAGTGTATTTCACTGATGTTTTATTTAATAATTTTATTTTATAATACTATTCGTTTTTATTTGCTAATTTTGTTTTTGTTTCTGACTAATTTTAATGTGCTTTTTTACATACGAAAATATATAGCAATGGGAAAATCCAAATAAATACAATGTTGCAACAAAAAGTACATCTATTTTTATTGCCTATTAAAATGTACAAATCTCTGTACAAAAGCATAGTCTCTAATCTTAATCTATATTTTATTAACAATTTACCTTTTCTGTGGATTGTGACGTGCCGAAAAATATGGGCACAAAGGCCAACCAGATGATACAGGTAGTGTACATGGTGAAGCCGATGGGTTTGGCCTCATTGAAGGTCTCAGGAACCCCTCTGCTCTTAATGGCATAGACTGTACACGTGACCATCAGCACCATACTGTAGCTCAGACAGCCAATCAGAGACAGATCCGACATATCACATTTCAGGATCCCACGCGCATACTCGGGGTTGGGGGGATGTAGCTCATCAAAGTCGACAGTTGTGTGAGGTGGAACCACTCCAAACCAAATGAAAATACCCAGGAGCTGTGAGCAGAAAAGAGGCATGAATGAATGTTTATACAAAATCAATGTCTGTACTGGTCCATGATATCTAACCTACCATCAAACTAAATTATATAAATTCACTAAGAATCCAATTCCAATAATTTTCTGAACATCTTTGAGAAGGAGACCATGTCTCTAAATGTTTCCTCAAATAATATGCATTAACAACCATTAATGGAAGGAACACCAAAAAGAGAAGAGCTTTCAGTGAAATGACTGCATGTCCATGCTACTCTCAAAATATTGCTTCTTTAATTATTCAATGGACAAAATGTTCTCAGACAAAAATGTATTTCGGGGACATAAAGCACAGTGACAACACTGTAAACAACTTGCAAAGCAGTTACTCTGAACAAGAGTACATTTTGCACAGATTATTGCACAGATCATTTAAATTAACATTGACGATGTGCTATTATTATATTTTAATTTATAACAAAATTTGTTATATTTTAATGGTTTATTTAAATATAATTACAATTATTTCATATATATATATATAAAATTATTATTATTAATTTTCATTTTCAACAAACAAAATTGCACAAAAAAAATCTGCCAATCTGTTGAACACTGACTTTTTTGAATACTTCAAAACACATTCATTCATTGTATATGGAAATATGATAATACTACATGTTATAATTTATGTGTAAAACTTTTTTTTAAATGAGGAAAAACATTAGTTCACCTTCGAAATGTATGTTGCTCAAGGTCTGGTAGCTCACTTTGAATAAAAGCATCGGCTATATGAAGAAATGTAAATTTATGACAGACATACACGCACCTGTACTGAGATCAAAATAAATGTGATGATCAGCTGGGACGTGGGGCTGATAAATTTTGGTGGTGTGACTGATTTCTTTCCCTGCTCAAAGATCCTGTAGATCCGATTTGTTTTGGTGAGCATGGCAGAGTAGCTGATGGACATGCCCAGCCCCAAAAACAACCTGCGAAACGCGCACACCCCGGTGCTCGGCTCAGCGATCATGAGGAAGGTGATGAGATAGATGAGGAAGATGCCCGTCAAGAGAACATAGCTGAGCTCTCGGCCCGAAGCGCGGACTATGGGGGTGTCATTGAAGCGGATGAAGGTGATGATGGCTCCTGATGTAGCAAGAATGCCCAGCACTGCCAGAAATACTGGGATAATGGCCCATGGAGAGCTCCACTCCAGCTTGATGATGGGAGTAGGACGGCAGCCAGTGCGGTTAGAGGTGGGCCTCTTGTCAAAGGGGCACGTATCGCAGTTAAACTCATCCAGGAGGTACTGATAGCCGTCACATAGTTCACAGTGCCAGCAGCACGGCACACCCTTCACCATCCTCTTCCTCTCCCCAGACTCACAGGGAAAACTACAAACCGAGTCTGGAACCAGTTTATCCCCTCCAGACCACTGCATGTCCTCCGCCTTACAGAAAGAGAGAGAAAACTTTCAAGAACACGCATCCAAAAATGTTCCAAACTACCAAGGGGCTTAACACGCTTACACTAAGTCGTAAGTGGTTGGTCCACTGGCCGATGATTTTATATCCCGGGATGGTGGTATTGGAAAGCTGGTACTGGAAGATATCGTATCGTCCTGGGGCGTCACCGTTTTCATTAAACATCACACCTGTTCCAGCACTGCCTTCAGAGTAAACAGAGGGTTTTGATATTCAACATCACTAGTTATTACTTCAAATGCAATCATTTGAAACAACAGAATATAAACAGCCCACTTCAAGGGCATAAAATTGTATTCATGCGTAGAAACACATGCTTCGCCACACCATTGTTCTTTTTCACTCTTTGATTTTATAGTAAAATTGTCAAACATTGTCAAACTTTAAAGGTGACCTTTCCATATCAAAGGTTGCTTACAAGAAAATATGGTGTTGTAATCGACAAAAAACACATGTCTCAGGTGTAATTCTGTAAAGATAGATGTGTTACAACAAAGCAAACTCAACCTCAGGTTTCTTTCAGTAAACAGAGTTTACAAATCACGAGGGGCAAGGTCTCCACGCAGCGTGATTTGTTCCCCTTAGGCTCTCAAAACTGAATAGATTTCCATACAAGAGTGTGAGGATGTCCACTGTGCATAAACTGAATAGCTGTGCTTTTCATAGAAATCTCTTAGAAGTGAGTGACGAAAAGAAAAGGGATTTTCACCGAGAGATAGTGCTGAAAAAAGGAAATGCGCCTTGTGTTTGGAGAGAGGCTGCCCTAGGGAAAATCAAAGACAAGGAAAGAGACGAGGGGAGGGGGTTAAAACAAGTATGTGCGCTGCTGGATTGTGCATTAGTGGATCTCTTCAGGCTGGGATTGAGTGCTGACCTCTCTTGCCGCACTCTGACTAACCCATGGGACTCACAGCCCTCCTCCTTGGAAACAGCAGCTTCGTTTTTGGCCTTTCCCCTCTCGTAGAAACTACTCTTCACCTATTTTCACCTGTCAGTCTCACAGCAAAGGCAATATCTTCGATATGAGAGTGTTTGGCAAAAGCAGGTTTATTGTGTGCAATCTTCCTGGCAAATTCAAACAAAGCATTCAAAAGCTTACATTCAAATTCTTGTGATGTTCATTAGTCTTGCACTGTATGAATACAGACCCATTGCTAAAATTCGGACTGTTTCAAGGTCTCTTTTCGCAATGTTTGAAATGGCTAACATGATTCAGCTGTGTCCTTGAGAAGGCTTACCATTAAAACTGACAGCACGGATGTAACTCAGCAGCATTCTTCCATCCACCGGGTCCATTTTGTCACAAACGCCCATTGAACTCGGACAGAGGTCCATGTGCATGCTATGGAGTGCGTGGGCCATGGCGTACACGGCGTCGATCACAAACTGCACCTTCCCTTCCTGCTCGTATACCGAATCCTGGCTGATTTGTTCCTCTCCTGAATGACCGAAAGCAACATGACAGGAATCAAAAAGCAATGCTGAGGGAATAATCCACTTAGATGTGCTTTACAAGTCTTAAAAGCATAGGAACGTATGATAATCCAAGTACTACTGCATTTATGGGAGTAATTTGTTGGAAATGATTTCCTCGCCTGTGCATTTCCTCAGCCCGCTGTCGCCTCGGATTCCAGGCCGTGTCAGTTTGCATTTGAAGTCATCCTCCCAGAACTCAGCGAACCAGATGTTCCTCCTGTTGTTTTCCAGTGATCTTGTTGTGAAGTACTGGTCAAACCCTGAGAAACAGATTAAAGGGATATTAAAAAATTAAACATTGTGCTGTTATTTTTTCTATGGGACACATAAGTAGAATTTTTGTGTTTTCTTTGTCATTTTTAAATGTAGTTGTATAGCAAAAGCTGCATAACAATTCTACAAAAATATTTGTGTTCCATAGAAAAAAGCAGGACAGAGGTTTGGAATGACATGGATGATAACAGAATTTTTGGTTGAACTATCCTTTTAAGTATGAAAATGTTACCTAACACATGGGCAGAAATGTTCCGAATAACTGAGGCTTTCAGATGGATTTTTTTTTAATTATCAAGCCTTTGTTGATTTTACAATGGCCTGTGCTGTCATTTCATACCCTCAATGGATGCCCGCTTGGGGAGGATAGTAACCGCACCCTCAGCCACGTCTTCCAGGTTTAGAATGGGTGAGTTTTTTGCTCCCCAGCTATCAGATCCCACAAACAAAAAGTGACCTGTAAGATTGGCTCTTTTTGCTGCTTCCAGGACACGCCTACAATCAAAGAATACAAAAACATCAGACACCTCACAAGAGGCAAGATAAGGACAATTAGATCCATTATAGTTAGGAATCTGTTGAGTGCTGCTGATTTCAAAGCTAACCAACTAAATAAATAAATAGTTTTAAAATATTAATATTTCCACAAAAAAATATTAAGAAGCAAAAACAGTTTTTGGCATTGATAATAATAAGAAATAAAATGTTTCTTGAGCACTAAATCAGCATATTAAAATGATTTCTAAAATTCTGAAGGATCATGTGACAGCTTTGCCATCACAGAAATAAATTACATTTTAAAATATTATTTTTATAATAAATAAATATGACAATTTATAGTATTAAAACAGAATACAGTTCTTTTAAATTATAATAATATTGTAATAATATTTCTCAGTGTTACTGCTTTTACTGTATATGCCTTGGTGGATATATATATATATATATATATATATATTTAATTATGTATTAGCAGCATTTTATATTATGCAAATTAAAATTATATTATGCAAATGCAAATTAAATTAGACGAAAAATTCACACTGTGGTACATTCATTTGCCATAATTTCTTCCAAGACTCCTGATATTCTCATTGTAAGGTGATTGATCTGTTCTCTGATCATTTATAAACCCTTTCCAAGGCCATACCTCCTGCCTCAGAGAGATTCAGAATTACTACTAAAAGGCTACTCACTTGATGTCATCTTCATTAGCGAAGATAATAACCCCTCTGGCATTGGATGTCTCCATTAGCCTTTTGATGATCTTGTCAAACTCTCCTGGTCTTGGCTCCCTAGGAATTTTAATGGACTGTGCGATACAAAGACCTCCTGAAAAAAAAAAAAAAGATAGACAGTTTTGAAGGACTCTGAGGACATTCACAAGAGAATGATATGTGCAAGTTCTTTCAACTGAATATAACATGCAGGTCAATCTGTAGCATGTCTGTCATTATATCTAGGTGACTAATAACTTGTTTACACAAGAGGAAATCACATGAAACCTTTATCCACTGATCATTATCCTCTTTCTCATCAAATACAACATACAACACCAGATGTGTTAAATCCTTGGATAGACTGTGATAAATTCCACTTCAGTTATGGAAAATCAGGGTAAATTAAGCTACAGCCAAAGCACTTATATTAATTTATATTTATGATATATATATTCATATATTGATCCCCTGCTGATTTTGTAAGTTTGCCCACTTACAAAGAAATTAAGGGTCTGTAATTTCAATGGTAGGTTTATTTTAACGGATAGAGACAGAATATTGACCAAAAAATCCAGAAAAACACATTATATAAAGGTTAGAAATTGATTTGCATTTCAGTGAGTGAAATAAGTATTTGATCCCCTACCGACCAGCAAGAATTCTGGCTCCCACAGATTGGTTATGTGCCCATGTGGAACACAGAGTAGTTCTGTCACTTTAAGAAGTTACTCCTAATGTCAGCTCGTCAGGTGTATAAGACACCTGTCCACACAATCTGTATCTTCCATTCCAACCTCTCCCACCACCATGGGCAAGACCAAAAAGCTGTCAAAGTATGTCAGAGACAAGCTTGTAGATCTGCACAAGGCTGGAATGGGCTACAAGATGCAGCGCCCGCAAGGTCCCCCTGCTCAAGAAGGCACATGTACATTTAAAGTTTGCCAAAGAACATCAAAATGATTCAGATAAGGCTTGGTAGAAAGTGCTTTGGTCAGATGAGACCAAAATTGAGCTCTTTGGCATTAACTCGACTCGCCATGTTTGGAGGAAGAGAAATGCTGACTATGACCCCAAGAACACCATCCCTACAGTCAAGCACGGAGTTGGAAACATTATGCTTTGGGGCTGTTTTTCTGCTAAGGGTACAGGACGAATTCACCACATTGAGGGGCAAATGGACGGGGCCATGTACTGTAAAATCTTGGACGAGAACCTCCTTCCCTCAGCCAGAACACTGAAGATGGGTCATGGGTGTTCCAGCATGACAATGACCCGAAACATACCGCCAAGGCAACAAAGGAGTGGCTCAAGAAGAAGCACATTAAGGTCATGGAGTAGCCTAGCCAGTCCCCAGACCTCAATCCTATAGAAAATCTGTGGAGGGAGCTGAAACTTCGAGTTGCCAAACGACAGCCAAGAAACCTTAAGGATTTAGAGAGGATCTGTAAAGAGGAGTGGATCAAAATCCCTCCTGAGATGTGTGCAAACCTGGTGACCAACTACAAGGCACGTCTTACCTCTGTGTTTGCCTACAAGGGTTTCTGCACCAAGTACTAAGTCATGTTTTGCTTGGGGATCAAATAATTATTTCACTCACTGAAATGCAAATCAATTTCTAACCTTTATATATTGTGTTTTTCTGGATTTCTTGGTTGGTATTCTGTCTCTATACATTAAAATAAACCTACCATAAAAATGACAGATCCTTCATTTCTTTGTAAGTGGGCAAACTTACAAAATCAGCAGGGGATCAAATAAATATTTTCCCCAATGTATATGCATTCATTAATTAGATTTTTTAGCAATTCAGTTTTCTGTACCTGCCTCCCTTGATATCTGAATGAAAGCATCTACACCACTCTCTCCATAATTCCCCTCTGAAGCCAGAGTAGAAACATAGTTCCACCCCATGGCTTTGACGATGTCCACCATCGCCTGCGCCTGGAAGGAATCGGGCGGCACGACTCGGGAGAAAAATTCGTAGCGATTGTTGTCACTAAGCTCAGGTGCTGTTGAAGCATAACTGATCTGAGGTATCTGCAAAATGGAAGATACATAAAACATCAGCAATTAGCAGGACTCACTTTGCGTCCTTTTTACAGTCAAGCTGCTGCTGCTGCAAAAGAAAATGTGAACATGAATTTTTCTGATCTGCAAAACTGATTTTATTGGCTTTTGTAAATAGTTTAAATTCATTTCTCACAACGTGTTACACACATCATGAAAAATTGACATTTTACAGAACATTTTGTTGAAATTAACCTGTTTGTATCATTCTTGAAATGTCTATGTTTGCGTGTTTGTGCGCAATTTTTCAATGACTCTTTCTGTGTCACATCGCTACACCAGTAGGTGGCGACAAGTGACTGTGTTATTAGTGAATCACGAAAACATTTTCTCAAACGATTTATTCAAAACATTGGCTGCGTCCAAATATGCATACTTCCCTAATATAGTAGGCAAAAACAATATGAGTAGTATATGTCTGAATTCACAGTATTCATAAAACAGTAGGTGAAAAGTACCCAGATGACCCGGATTACTTCCGGCAGAATTCTGAAGTGCACATCAAATGAACACTTTACTATCCAATGAGAGGATAGTATTTGTGGAGACTGAGTTGCAAAAAGGATCACCCCTCTCCTAAAAATGACTTCATTCCACTTAATCAAGTGTAGCTAATCACCTTCTCAATGGCACAAAAGGCCATTTGACTTTCATCTGCGATCAGCTATGGTCATTTTGATTAGCTCAGCCTGAAAAGAGCTTTCCTGGAGCGTTTCAGTCCTTGTAGTGCAATTGAAGCAAACAATCATCTATGGGTGGCAAGGCACTGTCAAAAGATCTCTGGGATAAAGTTGTGAACAGGGCAGGCACAAGTCAGGAGATGGATACAAAAAAATGTCAAAAGGCTTTATCAATGCCTAGAAGAACAGTGAAGTCTATTATTAAGAAGTGGAAGGTATTTGGTACAACACAGACCCTCCCTGGATCAGGACGTCGCTCCAAACTGGATGAAAGAGCCAGGAGGAAACTGGTCAGAGAGGCATCCAAGTGCTACAGCAACTCTGAAGCAGTTGCAAGAATTTATGACAAAGAGTGGTCATTGTGTGCATGTGACAACAATATCACAAATTCTCCACAAATGTGGCTTGTATGGAAGAAAAAAGCATGTATTGCAAGAAAAAAGACACTTCTCAAGAAAAGCCAGATGCAGTCACAACTGAGATTTGCCAAAATGCACCTTGAAGATTCTGAGTCTAAAATTTATTTTTTTGGCCTCAACACCAAATGGTATGTCTGGCAGAAATCCAATACAGTTCACCATCCAAATAACAGCAGTCCTACAGTAAAGCATGGAGGTGGTAATATCCTGTTATGGAGGTGTTTCTCTGCAGCAGAAACTGGAGCACTTGTCAGGATATTAGGAAAAATGGATGGGGCAAAATACCGTCAAATTCTTGAGGAAAATCTGCTGCCCTCTGCCAGAAAGTTGTCAATGGGAAGAAGGTTTAACTTTCGACATGACAATGACCCAAAGCACACCGCAAAACTGATCACACAGTGGTTGAAGGAGAAAAAGGTGAATGTTCTTGCATGGTCTAGTCAGAACCCAGACTTAAACCCCATTGAAAATCTGTGGAATGACTTGAAGACTGCAGTCCACAAACAGTCACCATTAAATTTAACTAAACTTGAGCAGTTCTGCAAAGAAGAGTGGGCAAATATTGCAAAGTCTAGATGTGCAAAGTTAGAAGAGACATATCCCAACAGACTAAAGGCTGTAATTAAAGCAAAAGGTGGTTCAACAAAATACTGACACAAGGGGGTGATTCTTTTTCCACCTCAGTGATTGTTTTTTTTCTTCTGACATGTTGGTTTTATATCTTTCACTTGGATGTTATAAGTTGCACTGAGTAAATACAGCTGGATAAAACAAAAACTGTGTCTGTCTTCATTTCAGACTGCAAAGCAACAAAATGTGATTATTTTAAAGGGGGGTGATTCTTTTCTAGACCCACTTTACATTCATACTAACCACATTCATACCATTTAGAACATAATTTCTTAATTGTTGCAAAGTAAGTACTTATTCAAAACAATTGCCTACTAAGAGAGTATGCGATTTAGGACAAAGCTATTTGTGAGTCATTGAATCATTAATTCAACCGTTTCGTTCAAAACGCTGATTCATCATCAAAATATGTGTCATTGAATCATTCATTCCACCAATTTGCTCAAAAACACTGATTCATACAGAAGCGTTGCTTGGAGACTCTGAGATTCATCAATTATTAAATCAGCTGTGGCTTTGGTTTAATCTATTTTTGATGGCAAAGTGACAATAAACAAAGTATATGACAAAGTATCTTACTGGGTCTAAGATACACACACTTTTTCACTCAAAAATTGCTAGTATATTTCACAAACAATTACAAAGAAATGTCAAGCAATACATTGAATAAAACATGAAATTTTGAAAATAGTATTTTCTTGTAAAACACACTCCAATAATCTTTGTTTTATTTACAACTTTGATTTGAAAAATAAATTTTTACAGGCTTCTCGTTTATTGAACTATTATATAAAAGAAGTATCACACTCCTTTGTGATATAATCATGTCTGAAGATCATCATATTCAGTGCAACAGCACATATGTTCTTGTAATATTGTCCTAGTAAGTCTTTTGCAGCAAAACAACCCTAGCTTTAGTGGTAGTGTTTTCTGCAGCACATAAAAATCCTGGGGAAATTCAGATGGCACGAGCTACCCACTGTAAAAGCATTTGTTTGTATAAAAAAAGGATGAGAAGATTAATTTACTGTTGTGCTAGTTTCTTAATAATGCAGCTGATGTCACTGGACTAGGCTTTGCGCAGACTAATATCTGCCGAGCCCGTGTGGCTTAATGAAAGGTTCTTTAAAGAAGCCGGCCAGCGGAGAGTGAGAAAAGGTGGATACAGACCGGAGAAGGAGAGAAGAGGGAGAGGACCATTTGACAGATTATCTGGAAGGATTAGAGGGGTTTTAGTCAAATTACGTTAAGCTCAGAGGGAGAGAGACAGATCAAGAGACAAGGTTGCAATTTCTCAGCCATAAGCCATACAATATATTTAATTCTACCAGCTTAGATGCTACAACATATTTAACCACTCCTCCCCCATCATGCAACATATAGATTACAGTGTGTGGCACTACTGTTGATCTACCCATGACCATCCAGACACTTGCTACATCTTGCATGAGAAAGAACAAATTTTAAAGTTTGCAAATGCAAACTATCCATCCAACCATCCAAATGCAATTCTAATATATTAGTTTAATGCAAATATACAAGCAAAAAACATGGTTATAGGAGGATGTTACTGAAATATTTAGTCTCAGATACTGATTTGTTGCTATGCTCCATAAACATTATAGCTTTCAAGCCTTTCCACATCTGAGTCATGTCAACATTAACAGCAGTCACATGCACGCATTTCCTAGAAGTGTTTCAACTGGTTGCCTAAACATCTATTTTTTTTTTTAAATCTGCATTATTTTGTTATGATCTGACCCTTAACAGTGACTTTAACTGTTAGCCAAATACAACCCAAAATATTCAGGTTGATTCATCCAGATTAAATAATATTTCTGATTAAAAAAAGTTAATTTAAAATACATTTTAGGTTACCCCACAATTATTTATTTTGGATTTATTAAAGATTTACAATATGATTTTGATTTTACAATTTGATTATTATTATATTTTTTTATAATGAAGGTAATAATGACTTTTTGCTTAAGGAAATTCCAAATTATTTTTTTAAAAGTGACAACGTTGCAAGATAAAATCAAATTAAGGGGGAAAAAAACTTTTGTATGGCACTTAATCCAATTATACAAAAATCTGCTTTAGGCTGAATTTCATCCACCAATCACATGGACCAGATATAGAATGGTAATGTACATTTATATATAGAAATACAACTTGTGTTGTCTTTACGACAACCTTTTCCGGATTTGTGAATACCATTATTTCGAGAATGTGAGACTAAGAGACTAAGTGCCACCCATAAATGCTGGCTATTGGTCCATGTCGATCTACTTGCTAAAGGCTCACACTCATTGAGCTAAAGCCACAGAACACAGAAGCTGCATGTAACTGATAACAGGGCCGCTGCATTTCTCTGGGCTCACGCTTGATTTCTGAGCTGGTGAGAGGGCTTTAATGGAGAGCAGATCCTCCATAATGCTGTAGTTAATATCTGCCATCCTCAGTTCCCACTTATCAGAACTCAGTAAGGAACATAGACATGAACTAGTGGGAAGATCGATATTTATAGAAAAAGATTCAAGATGGTTTTTATATTTTTAATCTCTGAGTGACTAAATCATTGTTGTACGTCCATACACACAGTCCCTTTCAATCAAATGATTTAAACTCCTTATTTGCTCCCTTTCGATCACTATTTAAAATTATTCATGGAAGTCTCTTTGTTTTTATTTTATTATAATATTTGATAAAAACACTGTAAAAATATTGATGTTTATTATTATGTATTGTTTTATATAAACAAAAAAATCCTTTTGAGGAAAACAGTGTGGAAAACTACCTTGATAGTTAATAAATTATTATTTTATTTTAATTGTATTTTACATCATGCACTAAACGTTATGAATCTAATAAGCTGGTTGAAATAATACTTTTAATAATGAAGAAAACAAACTAAAAAAAGCACCCTGGCAAGATATCAGGGTAAAATAGGATAAAAGATTTTAACTTATACAGTAGATATCACCATACTTCACCAGTTGATAAATCACAGTACATTAAGATTGTTTTGCATTACAAGTTTTCTGAAATGTTATGTTAAAATATGAAAATGAGGATATTGGATAAAGTCATGCTAAAAAAATGTTTTAATTTTGTTGTCATATTAAAATTTATAGGTTAGACAGAATTTTGCATATCACTCCACATATCGGAAAATCCTGTTAACAGCCAGAAAATTGTTTTAAGGAATTAAATATCATATAAATCAGGCAAATAATATATGAACAACCCCCTCTGTGAAAACCTTCAGAATATAGAAAATAATAAAACTCGTAAGTTTTGTGTATGAAAGTGCTGCTGGATTGGAGATTTCTGGCCCAGTATATGAGGAGGAAAAAAAGCTTTGAAGATATGTATTGTAATTGAAATCTACAGAAGCAAATAGATAAAGTCTATAAAGTGTAATAAAATAAATGCCTAAATGTGTATTTTTGATGGAAAAGAAGAAGACTAAGAATGTTGGACTAATGGACACAAGACTAATGGATGCAAAAATAAATAAAAATAGCTCAACATCTCATAATTGACCAGTACATGAAAAAACACTGGTTTTGCCTGTAGAGTCTTCAAGACATATGGAAGTCCGGGTGACACTTTTTATTCCAGTAAATATTTCTCAAGGTTCATTTGTTCATTTATTCAACTAGCCCCAGTCTCCCCTTTATCCAATTTTATAAAAAGGCTAGAAAATTTAGATATGATTGTTTTAGCTGTATCAGCCAGTCCTGTTCCAGAGTGTATAACTAAAAGTAATGAATAACCACAGCAAAATATGATTAGGATGCACAAATTCCAGGTATAATGTCCTGAGAGAAACCTAATGGAGCTCTGACTAAGTCACTTTTATTTTGTGAATTGTTTATCTTCCCTGAAACTGTGATGACTGACTGAAAATGATTGCAGATAACTCCGGTGTGAGGTTATCAGCTCACGTACTAAAGCACACGCAGCCTGATGCGGTGACCACAAAGAACACTAATGATTAAAACAAATAAATAAATAAATAAAAAAGTGGCAGCGGGTGGAATGAAATTGAATGTAGCTCAAGTGTAGGATTTGCAAACTGAATGACGATCTGAAAATGAGAAAGGATTTGAAATTAAATGGCATGCACACATGCACACAGCACATTTCAGCTTCATGGTTGTCAATGTTTTAAGGACACGGCGCAATTCAAAAACACTTCTCACTTCAAGGAAAATCTGATACACTCTCTCTCAGAACAAAATAAAGGAAGAATCTATAACGTTTAAGAAGCTCTTGCTGAGAGGCCAGTGAGTTGAAACACAATCCAAACCTTTTAACAGAATTAGTTATACTTCCTGTAGCACTGGCCCTATCTGCAGCGCTGCAGAATCCAGTCTTGCAGCAAAACCATGCAAGAGCTCCTCACAAAACAGAAGGGAATCCAATGACTGCCACACACATATACAACATAAACAGAGCCTTACAACGCACACAGAAAACATCACCTAATTACGAATCTGTCTTATAGAAAGACACTACAGGCAAAACCATTGTTTTTACATGTACTGGTAAATTCTGATATTATGGGCTATTTTGTTTCATAATATGCCTTCTTAAAATTAAGACATAACATGTGGAAAGAAAACATCCAAAATGTACATTTATTTGATTTTTTTACATTTTAGCCATTTGCACCTGTAGATTTCAAATACAATACACACTTTTAAAGGCTGTTTTCTCAAAGTGAGTTTTTTTCTCACACACTGTGTCTGAAATCTTCATTTCAGTAGCACTACTTGAACCAAACTTTGCAGTTTTGTTTCTATCTATATTCTTAAGATTTTTACAGGAGTGTTTTCTCATTATAACATCCACCTGATTTATTTGACATTTTATTCTAATATGGTGAATTTTCTGGCGGTGGAAAATATTTTCTGATTGATGGAGTGATAAAAAGAGATGTTCAAAATCCTCCCTCAAGATTTTGAAACTGGCTTTATCCAATGCTCAGACTTCTGTTCTGGAATGTATGCAAATGAGTGCATATTTAATTAGATAGTGCCTCATTTGCATATTAAGACATTACATTTTAGAAAACTTGTCATACAAAACAATTGTCTTAGTGTCCGGAGAATAATAAACTTTTTTTTTACACTATTCACCTGTAGTGTCATGCCTTGAAAATGAAGTATTTTTACTGAAACTGAAGGAATCAACATTCAAATGTAGTTAATTAAAAAGATCTCTCACCGCAAACAGACGAAGAACATTGGCCACCATTATGGACACTGAGCTGGCCGAAGCCCCGATGACCCCTACCACACGCTCTGGTTTTGGGATGATGGGCAGTTCTCCGTTTGAACATCGAACATCTGAGTTGTCCTTCTGGATGAGGGCCTGGACAAAGGTGAGGGACTGTTCCAGTGCGTATGTATCCCTGGAGCACGTGTCCAGTATCCTGGCACCCAGGGTGATGTTAGGCAGCAGGTCTGGGTCACTGTTGATCTGGTCCAGCGCATACAACATGGCCTCCATACGATGGATCCCCTTCTCCTTCTTAATTTCCCCACAAGGAACACCAGCGGGGCCCCTGGAATGAACCGGAAAAAGGCCTCCCAGAGTGATGTCACCCTCGATCTTTATGGAATGAGGCTGAGTTTCTGAGGAGGCCCAGGTTTCTGGAGTAAATCCCATCATCACAACCCACATGACGTGAATCAGGGAGCCCACATGTTGTCCGGGCGCCCCGCTGATCCTGCAGTGATGACATAGTGATGCTGTGTGGTGCTGTGATGTCATAGTTGCTGCCATGCAAGTGTCTGGTTCTTCTACTAAAGCACAATGCTTTCTTCTCTACCTGTGTCTCCTATGGAAAAATTAGTCAGAAGGTGTACATGAAAATATGTATAAAACATACCTTATGACAGCTCTGCTTTGTAGATAGAATGTGTGATAATGCAGCTGAATGTTTGACCTCTTGACCCACACTCACTGATATTATCAAGATTAAATTAAAAACTGCTGAGTAAATCTTTTCAATTAAATATAATTAAATACAAATAAATGTAATTAAATATAATAATTATAGTATATAATATATACTTTATAATATTGTCAAATAATTTGTAGTAAGATTTATAAAGTATATAAATGTTAGTTAATACAGAATAGGAATGAGTTATATTTTGATTAAAGATGTGATCAATTATAATGCCTATTTATATTATTACATTTATATTAATATAATTTTTACAAATACACATTTTTTTCACAACTTACCATTCCATTTATTTATTTAGAATCTTTTAACCCAAGGATTTGGGCTTTGATTTCCATTTTTCCTATTCCATTTGTTCCACCATAAATATTCAACAAAGAATAAAAACTTGACCAAACTTGGTTACACATTCATATACCATGGCACAATGATATTGTAAGGTACTTTAAAAAAAAAAAAAAACATGGTATTGCCATCATAGCACAGTGGCCAAAGACATTATACTACCATGGTCACTTTTTGTAAGGATGCATATTTTTTTTTACATCCTTTATATTTACATATAAAAGCCTACTGACTCCACATTAAAGGAAGTATTAGTTTTTATTTACCGAAATACAGTGCATGTAATGTAATTTTATTATTGATTTCACATTTGAATGAGTATTCTTTAAAGTTATATTTCAAGCTAAAGTCTCTGTCCTCTAGAAAATGAACTCACTTGCACGTCTTCGCACTCAACAGACCGCTGAGAATAAGAGGGCATGTATAGGCACGCATATTAAAATTGTATGTAAATTATCATATTCATACATATTCAGCAACAGGTGAGCGGAAAAAGTGCTATATTTGGATTAAAAGCTGAAGTTCCCGCGGGAAGACACACACGCGCCCGGTTGATTAAGTGTTGAGGGGAACAGCAGCACTAATCCCTCTTCACCATTTATCGCGTTACCTGAATAGACATCTTTACAACATTTTACGCACATTTACATTCAATATACTGACATAAGGATTATTAATTTATTCGCTTCTTAAAAATGCCTCACCGACTGCTGCTGATGCCAGTGTGCGCCCATCTGGAACTGAACTTTGATGGTTTTGAAGCACGACAGTAAACACCACCAGCATCCGAGTCTTCAGCTCTCATCTTAAAATGTCCACAGTCTTCTCACACACAACGACAAGCTAAAGATTCTTTTGACTAAGATGAGATCTTAACGTAGAAAGTATTCAGAGCTTTAGTAAAACATAAAACGCGGGAAAAGGTGGAAATGCCCAAACATTCCACAACTGTGATTCTACAAATCACTGTCAAATCCTTTAAAAGCCCTCTGACTCTGTCTCTTTGCCTCTCTCTCTCTCTCACTTAGTCACTCACTCACCCACTCAGTCTCTCTCTCTCAGTGTGCACTAATGGGCACAGATTGGGATTACCACATGCATGCATTTGAGAACTCTCTGAGAGAGATGGACCGTATATATTTTTAATGTGAACTGCTAGATATAGTTCTCTGCATGCAGACCGTCTGCTTATATATATGCAACAATCTGGTCTCCTCATAATGATTTATATGCTTTGTTTAGTTGACCTCACAGTCACGTGTGTTTTTAAATGGTAGTGTATAGCCTTACTCTAGTCCATAATAGCACCATCACTGAAATACATATGGGCTAATGGCTTTTTACATTCCCAACATACTGACTGACTGTTCACTTTTTGTTCACTGTTCATCTTTTGCTTTATGTTATGAATGAATTGTTCAAATAAATGCGTCATATTTATTACATTTTAAAGCAAACCAGCAATTGAGTGACAAAATATTCCTTGTCCACAGATCATTTAAGGTGCTTGTAATATTTGAATTTATTTATTAGTGTGCTTGCAGATGAATTGAGTTGAAGCATACGGCTATACTATCTGTATTACTATCTGTATGTTTTTACGAGATGTTTCATCTATTATAAATCACAAGGTAGTTATATTTTAATGGGCTGTAGCATTTAATTTCGAATGCTACTAAAGATTTATAACTGTCAATTCAAGTTGTGGGATATAACAATCTGAGGGATCTGAACGTTAAATAAAAATCTAATTGTCTGCATCTTTATAGTCTTGGTATTTGAGACAACAATTTCTATGCAGGCCCTCAAGTTTGTGTTAAAGAAAGAAAGAAAGAAAGAAAGAAAGGGTGAGGTAAAGAAAATGTCTTTTTATAACTTCGTTAACAGACAAAAACAAAAAAATTACAGTAAAATAGTCACAGCTAATTAATTTATTATAATTTTAAACGAATAAAAAATATAAATGCTAGAGACAAAAAATTGTAACTTTATAGTAAAAACTAAAAATGAGTAAAAAGCATACAAGAATATGCACCAAATGTTTTTAAACCAAATAAAATCAAGCGTAGCGTTAGTTCTGGCAGGTCATGTTAGTCAAGCTCGCATCAGCTGACCTTCAGCCTATCCCCATCTACCTATGGGAATACGACACCTATCTAAGCATTCATATATAAGGTCCCTCAGTATTATCAGCAGTTTTCGCATTGCTCAATAGCTAATTACCCTCCCCCATCCCCAACTCCTCCTCTGTCAGTCAGGATCCAGCCTTCTGATTCTCCTTGAATAAGACTAATTCTAAAATGTGTACATAAAATGATTGAACTTTAACAATATCTGCAATACATTTATGTTAGTTCTGTTCACCCTGGGGGGTTATTGCTGCTCTCCCTGCTCTCATCCATGCTAGGATGCATGGAGGCGCAGGGAGTTCTTGCCCAGAACAGAACCATACTACCAATCCAAACTGTATGCTAATTGTCAATCATCTTTGACAATAGTGGTTCTGACAGAACTAATACAACTGCAATCCATGCTATTATCAATACTGCACAAATACATCAAATTAGTACACTCCAAATGCCTCTGTCATTATCATCACTGCTGACTTGTATATCTTCATGAACTCAAAGTGGCATTGTTTCAATTATTACAGAATAACCCTAAAATAACCTACAAAAGTCCCATTTTCTGTACAAACACAAATATGTGATATAAAGTCATTGTTACAAAATGTTTTGTTTTTCTCAGATAAAAAGTTCTGGTTAAACTGTAAGAGGGGTCTGGTCTAGACACAACCACACATTTCAGCCATTTTAAATGTGATCCTACCCCCTAGTGGTACAGAGTGGTAAAACCTCTGGATTGATCAAGTAAAATGCAGAACAGTGTGTCCTCAATACATCTTCGGGACTTATGATAATAAATCATTTAAAATATACCTCATGCTGGGTCTCAGAAACTCTGAGCATAAACTCTTAGCAAAAGTCAAATTTTTAAGCATATGAACCATCCCTGTATATCTCTAGCCCAAAAACACAGACTTCTCCAAGCCGTCCTCTGCCTTGGTGTACTTTAAATGGGATTTAAAATAGCAGCTTTTATATGAAAGGCTATTGCGCACATATTCAAGATAGTCTGGGAATCCTGGACAGATCACATTATCAGCAAGCAGAACTGTGCCTTTCCTTAGCAGACCACAATCCTACAAACAAAGAAGATAGAAAAAGAGAAAAGTAATGTTGGATATTGAGCAAAACCGAGAAGAGAATACTGGCATAGCAGTAAATTCAGAAAATTTTGGACATTTTTGCATTTGGCAGACACTTTATACAAAGCAACTTGCATTCAAGGTACACATTTACATTTATATGACTTTTTGCTTTCTCTGGGAATCGAACCCATGACCTTGACATTTGCTAGTGCCATACTCTACTGTTTGGGCTACAGGAAGAGCCACCATAATCTCTAACTGAGATTGAATGAGATTACAGTGGTCAGAATCAAACACACCTCCATTAATTTTGTGTCAGGGAGGTAACGGTCCTTCCAGTGGTCCAGAAAAACAAAATCAAATGTTTCAATTCCATAGTGCTCCTTCATGCGTGGGATCCAATCTTCAGACGCACCTTCGACAAGCTGGACCTGATGAAGTAAAACATTAGCTCAAAGCATGATAAAGAAGAAATTACTCTTATCCTTTAAATATATAGGCTACAACCATAATGTTCAGATGAATAAGGATTACTGTATGTAAACAATGTGAAATCTGTTTGTGGAGGAACAGGGCCCTTACTTTGTCTTCAAGACCCGCCCAGGCGATTACTTGTCGAGCTATTGCAGCATAATCTGCATTGAACTCCAGTGTTATCAGTCGAGCTCCAGGAGGAAGCAGACGAGCGATGCGCACTGTGGAGTACCCACAATATGTGCCCAACTCTAGGACCTTCTCTGGGCTCAACTCACTCACCACTGAGTCCAGGATAGAGCCTGAGAGTATAGACACACACACACACACACACAAATACGTAAAAGACAGTTACTGGTTAAATCTAAAATTATAGTTGGCTTTGTAAAAATTACACAAATTATTGAATTTGAGTTGAATGGATGCAATACATGCAGATTCCAATAGAAATAAATTTGTATTTCTTCATCTTTAAACGTATTTTGGACATGAAACAGTAAAGTAATTTGTCAGATGCTTTTATTCAGAGGCTAAGCAATAAAGAATATTCACTACCGTTCAAAGGTTAGGGGTCGGTTTTTTCAGTGTTTTTAGGAAGTCCCTTATGCTCGCCAAGACTTTTATTTGATATAAAATACAGCATTTTTTAATATCAAAAATACAGTTCAAAAGTTTGAAAAGGGTAAGATTTTAGTTTTTTTAAGAAGAGTTTTCTGCTCAACAAGGTTGCATTTATGTAATCAAAAATTAAAAGAATTAAAGGTGCTGTATGTAGGATTGACACCGAGTGGTTGAACTAGGTATTGCAGAATACATGCAGATTCCAATAGAAATAAATTTGTATTTCTTCATCTTTAAACGTATTTTGGACATGAAACAGTAAAGTAATTTGTCAGATGCTTTTATTCAGAGGCTAAGCAATAAAGAATATTCACTACCGTTCACAGGTTAGGGGTCGGGTTTTTCAGTGTTTTTAGGAAGTCCCTCATGCTCGCCAAGACTTTTATTTGATATAAAATACAGCATTTTTTAATATCAAAAATACAGTTCAAAAGTTTGAAAAGGGTAAGATTTTAGTTTTTTTAAGAAGAGTTTTCTGCTCAACAAGGTTGCATTTATGTAATCAAAAATTAAAAGAATTAAAGGTGCTGTATGTAGGATTGACACCGAGTGGTTGAACTAGGTATTGCAGTCCAAATTCAAAATATTGGAGAGGGTTTCTTTCACCCGGCCCCTCCTCCTCAGACTTTGACGCACACGCATGTTGCCAGATTGACGACACCAACAGGAATGAGCGCACTAGACGATGAATTAAATGAAATACACTGTTGCCTTGTCCAAATACCCACACTTGTGGTCTTTGCACTTGACCACTTATATGACGTATTTCCTGTATTTGGCCCAAGTGTTCAAGTGAGCATGAAGACCACAAGTGTGTGTCGACCTTTTCATTACCTGATGGGACACACTTGTAGTGTTGTAAAAATGCAAGTGTTTGCATAGCTTTATTTTAATTTTAATTTTAAATACTTTGCATTTTAAAATCAACTTCTAAATGTCTGTTCAGTAGTCCCTATAACGTGACAATTTTAATTTGTGATACTTCTAATTAAGTGATAAAAAGCAGTTGCAAATGTTGTACAAAATAAATAGCACCACTACTCATCTTTTCACCAATAAAACGTAAAAACACTGTTTTTCTACCAAATTATATGTATTATCTAATTATTATATTTAACTTGCATTGGAAAGATTTCCGTGACCTCTAGCGAGATCTCGGCAAAAAGTCTCACGATTTATTTCCAGAACATGATACATGATGGGATACACTAAGCCTCGAATAGCGCTCTGGAGCGGTATTTGAGAAAGTGTGGATTTAGTGTGCTTTAAGGGCACTGTGCTCTGGTGTTTTTAAGGCCTGGGACAGTCTTGCGCACTTACTTTCTGTCGTGCGCACGCGCTCTCAAGTGGCCAAGACCGCAAGTGTGGGTATTTGGACAAGGGGTGTGTTTCCCGCCAACTGGCAACCCGGGGTGCCGAAATACAATTGGGTAAACTGGCAGTGGGCGGGTTTCACAAACCAAAACAGAGACCGACATTCCAGCCAGAAACGCACATTTTCAAAGGAGAATAACTGACTGTAGCATTGTTTTTCAGATAAACAAGTATGTTAACTTAGCATGTTTCTTAAATATCTGCAAACATATTATGGTATTTTTATGCTTTAGTCAAAAACTTACATACAGCACCTTTAAAACAATTTAAAATAACAGTTTTCTTTTTGAATATATGTAAAAAATGTAATTGAATCTATTAAAATGTAATTTATTGGTGTGGTGGCAAAGCTGAAATTTCAGCAGCCATTACTCCAGTCAGTGTCACATGATCCTTTAGAATATGCTGATTTGGTGCTCAAGAAACATTTATTATTATCAACAAAGTTGAAAACAGTTGTGCTGCTTAATATTTACTTGGAAACCATGACACATTTTAGGATTTTCTGATGAATAGAAAGTTTAAAAGAACAGGACTTATTTGAAATATAAATCTTTAGCAACAATGTAAAAGTCTTTACTCACACTTTTGGTCAATTTAATGTGCCAGTGCCAAAAAAAAAAGTATTAATTTTTTTTTTTTTAAACACTTATTGACCTTTAGTTAAGTTACAAAAATTACATATTTTATGAAACCTGTTTTCTTATTTTGGAGCAACCATATTAAAAACAATTCTGAAAAAGATCTTAAACAAAATACATTTTGTTTTGTGTCAACACACATTTTTCTTTCAGATTTTGTCCAAAAATTCTTGGAGAAAAAAAAATCATTTGACATGCGTCTGGAAATAAAGTATAAAAACAGTGCTCTGACCTTTCTCATCTCCAACGTTCATAGCCCATTCACTGTGTCGGCAGAAATGATCAACGGCCGAGATCACACTCTGAGGGTCACCACGGGTTGCACGCTTCTGTACTACTTTCAGCAGACGCTGGTCACAACCAAGAATAAAGAGGTCTGGTGATGACTTTGTTTACTTTATGGGCCTCAAAAGTCTAACATCATTAAACTCCCTCAGTCTTAAGATCCCATTATGCATCCTAGTTGCAGATAAAGGTACACGCTGCGCTGTAATTTTGGTGATAGAAAGCTGTGTTTAGCCAGGACTGACTAAGTCACCTGTGGTCGAGTTGATCTGGTCAGAGTATCAAGAGCCCGCTCAACGATGACATCGTGCCAGATTAACGCCAGACTGCCATTGAACTGCACAGCAGTGGGGATGAGCCAGGAGTACAACACATATAACAGCACTGTGGCCCCGACACACCAGCCCAGCAACATACTAGAGTCAGACACAGATTCATAAACCTTAGTAAACTCATAATACATTTCAAATCAGGTGAAGTGATTTATGTTTTAAGACATTTTCAAATGTAATTTATTCCTGTTATGTCATTACGCCATTACTCCAGTCTTCAGTGTCACATGATCCTTCAGAAATCATTCTAATATGCTGATTTGGTGCTCAAGAAACATTTCTAATTATTATTATCTGTTAAAAACCGTTGTGCTGCTTAATATCTTTGTGGAAACTACACAATTTTTCAGGATTCTTTGATGAATAAAAAGTTCAAAAGAACCGCATTTATGTTATTGTTTTACTGTCACTTTTGATCAATTTAATGCATCTTTGCTGAATAAAAGCATTAATTTCTTTCAAGAAAAAAAAAATCTTACTGAACCCAAACTTTTGAACGGTAGTGTACATGCAATAATACAGCAAGCAATATTAAGAATTATGCCAGCATAAGCAGTTTCTTTTTTTTTTTGTCCATCTCTGCAAGTTTTTGATGTGAGCCATGCTTCACTGAGGTCCTATAATGGACCAATCAGTGAAAAACTGTAAAAATATATATATATATATATTTTAATTAGTAACTAAGCCAGATATTACTGTGCATCCCTTTGAACTGTCTGCATAAATTAAATGTTAAAATAATACAATTCTATCACCTTCCAAGACAGCAGACACATACACTAATGTATCCAATATGATTAGGCTGTTTTGATTACTCTGGTACCGCCTAGGTCTGTACTCCTGCAGGTCATGAGATGAATGTATTTGGAAATGAATGTGCTCATTCAGTGCTGTGATTTCATCTCTCCAGTCATTCTCTCTCTCTCATTTCTTTCAAAAATATTAAATAATCCTACCAACCCCAAACTTTTGAACCACACCAGGATTCACTTCAGTGAAAGAATGAATTGAGAATACATGATGGTTTCCAACTCCACTCCTACTCTGTAAATATCACATGTAGGGATGCACGATATATCGGCCACCATATCGGTATCGGCCGATAAATGCTCATTTTTTCTGTTATCGGTATCGGCCTGATAAGAAAATTTGGCCGATATCTTAAAGCCGATAAATAATGCATTATTTCCTTCAGAGACACTTCAGATGCGTGCTGTTCGTTTGCAGCCTTTTGTGCAATTGTACGTTGTAATATTGTGTTTATTTGATGTATATCTGATTTATCTCATATAGAATGCGTTTGGTTAAGTTAAAAGTTTACGGCTTCAGTTTACCGGTGATCATCTTTAGCTCAGCACACGCAGCTCAAACAGCAGTGCACAACATTAATAACTATGATTGGGAATGTTGTGTATATAACATTCTAATGAGAACATTATTATAATAAAACGTTGTGAATTCTTTGTGTTTAGTTGCTGTGTTTCAGTGCGTTGTTATGGGAAGAGCGCATCCACAACAGGATCACACATTCTGACTATAGCATGCAATAACTGCGTCATTTGTCATTTCATATATAAGTTGTAATATTATGTTTATGTTGTATTAATATTAATGTCAGGATGCATTTCCTTGAGTTAAATAAGCTGCCAGCAAAACGCTTCAGTTTACCGTGTTCATTCAGCTCTTTAGCTTCAGCACGTGCAGCTCAACGGGTGCTATTTAAAACAGTGGTATTTGTTACTTTTTCAAAATCATTGATATATTATTAATAACAACAACCACTTGTATTTTTCTCTTATTATTTTCATCAACAATATGGTTTAGTAATTAAAATCATTTAATTATTGTCCGTGCAGAGGCTATTCCGTTTTATTGATCTATGGCGCATTCATTTTGATTCTTTACACGTGTAATGATGTCCAGTGACTTGTTTGCATTATTTATGCATAATTTTATTTATTTGTAAGACTTTTTTATGACTAAATTTGGTAATGGGAGAGTAAAAATATTTTTAAAACGTACACCGTTCAAACTAGGCTGCTTATGTTGAAGTGTTTGGGATGTGGCTTTTAATGATGAGACCTTTTTTGTAATCAGGCTCTCAAAAAGTATTTAACAATTTGGATATAGATTTATCGGCCAACATATCGGTTATCGGCTTTCAAAAATAAAGAATAATCGGTTATCGGTATCGGCCAAAATTTTCATATCGGTGCATCCCTAATCACATGTATTAAATGTAGGAGCCTTTCTAGACATTTTTGTTGCTATGCATTTTGCTATTTTAAAAACTTAAACACAATTTAAGTGCTAACACAATTTATTCCTGGTAATCTGAATATTTATTTAGCTGCTTTTCGATGATGAGATGTCTTCCTCCATATATACTGTGTATATACAGTGGGTACGGAAAGTATTCAGACCC
>NW_015505181.1:280617-434171 GCF_001515645.1 Sinocyclocheilus grahami
CCCTCAGTCTTAAGATCCCATTATGCATCCTAGTTGCAGATAAAGAACAGGTACACGCTGTAATTTTGGTGATAGAAAGCTGTGTTTAGCCAGGACTGACTAAGTCACCTGTGGTCGAGTTGATCTGGTCAGAGTATCAAGAGCCCGCTCAACGATGACATCGTGCCAGATTAACGCCAGACTGCCATTGAACTGCACAACAGTGGGGATGAGCCAGGAGTACAACACATATAACAGCACTGTGGCCCCGACACACCAGCCCAGCAACATACTAGAGTCAGACACAGATTCATAAACCTTAGTAAACTCATAATACATTTCAAATCAGGTGAAGTGATTTATGTTTTAAGACATTTTCAAATGTAATTTATTCCTGTTATGTCATTACGCCATTACTCCAGTCTTCAGTGTCACATGATCCTTCAGAAATCATTCTAATATGCTGATTTGGTGCTCAAGAAACATTTCTAATTATTATTATCTGTTAAAAACCGTTGTGCTGCTTAATATCTTTGTGGAAACTACACAATTTTTCAGGATTCTTTGATGAATAAAAAGTTCAAAAGAACCGCATTTATGTTATTGTTTTACTGTCACTTTTGATCAATTTAATGCATCTTTGCTGAATAAAAGCATTAATTTCTTTCAAGAAAAAAAAAATCTTACTGAACCCAAACTTTTGAACGGTAGTGTACATGCAATAATACAGCAAGCAATATTAAGAATTATGCCAGCATAAGCAGTTTCTTTTTTTTTTTGTCCATCTCTGCAAGTTTTTGATGTGAGCCATGCTTCACTGAGGTCCTATAATGGACCAATCAGTGAAAAACTGTAAAAATATATATATATATATATTTTAATTAGTAACTAAGCCAGATATTACTGTGCATCCCTTTGAACTGTCTGCATAAATTAAATGTTAAAATAATACAATTCTATCACCTTCCAAGACAGCAGACACATACACTAATGTATCCAATATGATTAGGCTGTTTTGATTACTCTGGTACCGCCTAGGTCTGTACTCCTGCAGGTCATGAGATGAATGTATTTGGAAATGAATGTGCTCATTCAGTGCTGTGATTTCATCTCTCCAGTCATTCTCTCTCTCTCATTTCTTTCAAAAATATTAAATAATCCTACCAACCCCAAACTTTTGAACCACACCAGGATTCACTTCAGTGAAAGAATGAATTGAGAATACATGATGGTTTCCAACTCCACTCCTACTCTGTAAATATCACATGTAGGGATGCACGATATATCGGCCACCATATCGGTATCGGCCCATATCGGCTCATTTTTTCTGTTATCGGTATCGGCCTGATAAGAAAATTTGGCCGATATCTTAAAGCCGATAAATAATGCATTATTTCCTTCAGAGACACTTCAGATGCGCGCTGTTCGTTTGCAGCCTTTTGTGCAATTGTACATTGTAATATTGTGTTTATTTGATGTATATCTGATTTATCTCATATAGAATGCGTTTGGTTAAGTTAAAAAGAGCGCTTCAGTTTACCGGTGATCATCTTTAGCTCAGCACACGCAGCCCAAACAGCAGTGCACAACATTAATAACTATGATTGGGAATGTCATGTATATAACATTCTAATGAGAACATTATTATAATAAAACGTTGTGAATTCTTTGGGTTTAGTTGCCGTGTTTCAGCGCGTTGTTATGGGAAGAGCGCATCCACAACAGGATCACACATTCTGACTATAGCATGCAATAACTGCGTCATTTTGTACATATATAAGTTGTAATATTATGTTTATGTTGTATTAATATTAATCTCAGGATGCATTTCCTTGAGTTAAATAAGCTGCCAGCAAAACGCTTCAGTTTACCATGTTCATTCAGCTCTTCAGCTTCAGCACGCGCAGCTCAACGGCTGCTATTTAAAACAGTGGTATTAATTTGTTACTTTTTCAAAATCATCGATACATTATTAATAACAACAACCACTTGTATTGTTCTCTTATTATTTTCATCAACAATATGGTTTAGTAATTAAAATCATTTAATTATTGTCCGTGCAGAGGCTATTCCGTTTTATTGATCTATGGCGCATTCATTTTGATTCTTTACACGTGTAATGATGTCCAGTGACTTGTTTGCATTATTTATGCATAATTTTATTTATTTGTAAGACTTTTTTATGACTAAATTTGGTAATGGGAGAGTAAAAATATTTTTAAAACGTACACCGTTCAAACTAGGCTGCTTATGTTGAAGTGTTTGGGATGTGGCTTTTAATGATGAGACCTTTTTTGTAATCAGGCTCTCAAAAAGTATATAACAATTTGGATATAGATTTATCGGCCAACATATCGGTTATCGGCTTTCAAAAATAAAGAATAATCGGTTATCGGCCAAAATTTTCATATCGGTGCATCCCTAAAAAAAAATACCGTCATGTACCGTGAAACCGGTATAATTTTGAAAAATACTGTGATATAAATTTTCGGTCATACCGCCCAGCACTAATTAGAACATTCAAGCAGTTTAAAAAAAATTTTTTTTTTTAAATGTGCCATAGAGAAAACATTGCTGGCGTGCATCACGATACAAATCAATGGCAATAACATTTTAAGATATGTCAGTGCAAGTTAATTTCAGTTAAGACAGTCTTGCACCAGGCTTAAGCCTTGTCTATGAATCTGCGCATTAAAGATGTTTTTAGATAAAATTCTGTGTCTGTCCCTCCACCCGAGCAGGCCAGAATACAACCGAGGAAAAATAGGTCAGGCTTAGCATTTGCTTGAGCATAAATTTATGATTTATTTCTAAAGCCCTTAATTTAATTTAGAAGAACGAGTGATAGACTGCAGTGACTCAGAGAAAAAGTCTCAGACTGATGGATGTCACTGATGCCCGTTTTCCACCGAAATTGTGCTGGTTCTCATAGCCAGCAAAACTGCAAACAACTCGAGAACATGCAAAGATTTTGTCTTATTTAAACACATTTTAACATCCAGTGCTATTTAATTCAGGATCGACGCAGTTTTGACACACCCATCAAAAGTTACAACGGTCATAACTCAGTCAAGTAACATCCATAAATGTTTTTGGGTAGACGGAAAAAGTCAAACCAAGTACCTAATTTTTTTTAACATTCACTTACGCCGGTTGCAGTTTCTGGCCCAAGATTACCATGTTTTAGGTGGTGTAGCCAGTTTTTTTGAGGTGGGTTAAAGGGGGCTTTGGAGGTGTGGCAAAACTTAGCCAATCACTATAATTAATCAATATAACCTAATGCTTGTGAACTTACCTGAGGCCTCTGCTTGTGCTGTGACTGGCTCTGTGTCTGACCCTGCGTCTGCTCCCAGTTGCCCCGGGCCCGGCTTCCGCCCACTGAAGTCATCATTTACAGTATATACAAATAACAGTATTTACAAAAGGAATAACACCTTTAAAAGAGAAGCAGATGGGAAAATGTTACTGACAACTCTCCAAAAAATTCAAATAACAATCGTAAAAACATCACACGGTCTCGACAAACCACTGAATTAACATTAAATATGCATGCAAATAACAACGCTACACCATGTGTAGCCAAAACTGGAAGTAAACAACGTTGCTGCCTGACGCACTACCCATAAAGCGACGGCCCAAGTTTACCAGAACACCAACAGAAATTAAATTCTAGGAACTTAGAAAGCTTTGAAAAACAAGACCAAATACTGTTTACAAGTCAAGCTGCAACAAGTCAACCATAAACGCGCTTCCGGGGCTCAATATCCTCAGTTTAAAGCTTCTTTAAATGCACACAAAAACACCGTAGCCCTTCACATTTGGATTAAAATTACACCAAAAACTGTCCACCTGATGCAAGTTGCGAAATATTGCATGTGTGGTTATGCCAAACAGCCCACCGTAGCAGCTCTGCGCATAAGGAAATGTGATGTATATATTTTTTTTTTTTTTGCTGAAAAGAATGTACTTTATCACAAAATAAGTTCTGTTAATAATTGATCTGTTAATTAAGAAGAGTAAGCTAGTCATGGAGAGTAAGGAGCGGAATGCAGAGCTCAGCCACTTTGCAGGACAGCCATTGTTAGTGAGAAAAATGGGTGTTGGAAAGGAATGAGTGAAGCACAGAGACCGGCTTTCACAAATGCACTGTTGTAAAAATATAGCAGTGAATATATGCAATGCATGGGAAAAGTTCAGTATATATTCTGGTTTTTCACACAGCAACAGCACGTATTAAACCATTCATGCTAACTAGCACCAGATTTCATTCAAGCTGATTAATTTGAATTAGAGCTACATAATAATTTACAGTGAACAAGAAATGCAATACACTGAAACAGACTGAGCTCAAATTAATAGGGTGATACTCAACCAAAAGTATGTGCTGTCTTCAGCAATGATAATTGGTATCAGCTGACCAGAAAACACACTGTGAACCATTTACTAAACTAGATTTAACCTAAATTGAGTTCCAATTTTAGATACAAGCCAAGAAAATATCTACAAAAATAAGCAAAACACATTGACACATAATAATAAAAATTTAGTTATTATTTAAATAGTGAGAGGCTAGAAAATGGGTTATACGCAATGCAATATTATTATAAACATATACCATATATTTATTTAAATATGAAATGAGTGACTATACAATAACAGGACAGCTTCCTAAACGATTACAATGAAACTAAATGATCTAAATGATGGATAGTAAGCAGTTTTGTGTAACTAAAAATTCTCAATTCATCAAAACGCATCAAGTGACATGAATGAGAGTAAATTACCATTTAAGAATAAAACACTTACTTTTGATGAGGGCCTCTCTCTTTACCTCTTACAAAATGGAGCTTCTGTTAAACCAAACCTACAAGGATGCAAATGCACATTCTACTGATCAGCTGTGCTCTCTCCATGTCTCTCTCTCTCTCTCTCTCTCTCTCTCTCAGCGGACCTTGTAATAGGCTCTCATCTCTTCTGTGTAGATTTGAGCCATAAGGAATGTCTGGCCGTAGGACTTTTAGAGGGAAATGCACACCCCAGACAGTAAACAGAAAACCAAACTAGGTCAGGGATCAAAAACTGACTTTGTTATGCAGCTGCATGAGGCTGGCAACAGACAAGTTATTTCACCTCAAATTGAATATTGCCATACTCGCCCTCATGTCGGCTTTCTTACATCTGTGTAGCAATTAAATTAAATTTACTGAAAAATCTTAAAGCAGAATTTTCATAAAATGGCAGTTTATAGTAAACAGAAGCTCCAAAATGTCAAAAAAAATAGCACTGTAAAAAACTTAACCTAAAGCATCGAACAATATTCCAATATTCAAAGTCTTCTGAAGAACTGAATTAGTTTTTCAGTGAAAATGACCCTGCAGCAAGTTGTTTACTTAAGGTGCGACTGGAGCTTTCAGTGAATCAACTTATTCAAATCAACCGATTCATGATTCAATTCGTTCAAACCGATTTGAGTAAATAAGGCATAAATTTAATTTTCAAGCGAACGGTTCCTTTAAGACAAACGGTCTCAAGACAGACACTCGAATATATTGTATATAGAAAATACAAATGTAGTCAAACCACAAAGTCTATCTATTTTTACTCGTGTAGAAACTAAATACACACTAAATGGAGTTCAAATAAGCCCTCTCGTGGCTTTAAAGGGATAGTTCACCCAAAAATGAACTCTCCGTCTTACTCTCCTCTCAAGATGTTCCAAACCTGTATGATCTTCTTTCTTCTGTTGAACACAAAAGAAGATATTTTGAAGAATGTTGGTAACCAAACAGATGCCAGTAGCCTTTGAGTTCCGAAGTGTGTGTATATATATATATATATATATATACAGTGGGTATGGAAAGTATTCAGTCCCCCTTAAATTTTTCACTCTTTGTTATATTGCAGCCATTTGCTAAAATCATTTAAGTTAATTTTTTTTCCTCATTAATGTACACACAGCACCCCATATTGACAGAAAAACACAGAATTGCTGACATTTTTGCAGATTTATTAAAAAAGAAAAACTGAAATATCACATGGTCCTAAGTTATATACACATTAAATTTAATTTTAAAATAACACTGCTGCAGAGTCTCCTTTGAAGAAACATACTACCACCCGGAGGTAACTGTCTATTTAACTCTAAATTATTAAACTGTACTTAATGTATAAAAATACTTATTGTAACTATTATAAAAAGCACCCCCTTGAATTTATTTGACAAAAAAAGTATCATTTTGTCTATTTAAATAAAAGGCACTCCAGACACTGATGTGTTGTAGGCTAGCTGTTTCACTGGGCTGAGCTCCAGCCACATTAAATTTAATTTTAAAATAACACTGCTGCAGAGTCTCCTTTGAAGAAGCATACTACCACCCGGAGGTAACTGTCTATTTAACTCTAAATTATTAAACTGTACTTAATGTATAAAAATACTTATTGTAACTATTATAAAAAGCACCCCCTTGAATTTATCTGACAAAAAAGTATCATTTTGTCTATTTAAATAAAAGGCACTCCAGACACTGATGTGTTGTAGGCTAGCTGTTTCACTGGGCTGAGCTCCAGCATGGACTGAATCACTGAACTGAGCTCCTGCACTAAAACCACCCTGATCGGTCATAGAAATGATACCATACTAACTGAAGGTCAATGGCACCAGTCAATCTTTTCAAACACTTCCGAACAAATATTGAATGTCTCTCCAATTTGTTTTGGACAGTTCCTTCCAGAGACAATCCACAGACTTACAGTGGGGGAAAAAAGTATTTAGTCAGCCACCAATTGTGCAAGTTCTCCCACTTAAAAAGATGAGAGAGGCCTGTAATTTTCATCATAGGTATACCTCAACTATGAGAGACAAAATGAGAAAAAAAAATCTAGAAAATCACATTGTAGGATTTTTAAAGAATTTATTTGCAAATTATGGTGGAAAATAAGTATTTGGTCAATAACAAAATTTCATCTCAATACTTTGTTATATACCCTTTGTTGGCAATGACAGAGGTCAAATGTTTTCTGTAAGTCTTCACAAGGTTTTCACACACTGTTGCTGGTATTTTGGCCCATTCCTCCATGCAGATCTCCTCTAGAGCAGTAATGTTTTGGGGCTGTCGCTGGGCAACACGGATTTTCAACTCCCTCCAAAGATTTTCTATGGGGTTGAGATCGGGAGACTGGCTAGGCCACTCCAGGACCTTCAAATCAGATCGAGGGAGATTATCAGTGGTCTTGTATGTCTTCCATTTTCTAATAATTGCTCCCACAGTTGATTTCTTCACACCAAGCTGCTTACCTATTGCAGATTCAGTCTTCCCAGCCTGGTGCAGGTCTACAATTTTGTTTCTGGTGTCCTTTGCCAGCTCTTTGGTCTTGGCCATGGTGGAGTTTGGAGTGTGACTGTTTGAGGTTGTGGACAGGTGTCTTTTATACTGATAATGAGTTCAAACAGATGCCATTAATACAGGTAACGTGTGGAGGACAGAGGAGCCTCTTAAATAAGAAGTTACAGGTCTGTGAGAGCCAGAACTCTTGCTTGTTTGTAGGTGACCAAATACTTATTTTACCGAGGAATTTACCAATTAATTCTTTAAAAATCCTACAATGTGATTTTCTGGATTTTTTTTTCTCATTTTGTCTCTCATAGTTGAGGTATACCTATGATGAAAATTACAGGCCTCTCTCATCTTTTTAAGTGGGAGAACTTGCACAACTGGTGGCTGACTAAATACTTTTTTGCCCCACTGTATGTGGACAGGAAAGCACTTTACATATCATTTTCCATTCTCAACGGAGTCATTTCTTATGCCAGAATTAGAATTGATGCTAAAATTTAAAGTAGCAATGGACATTATTCACAAAAAATAATCAAGCCAGTATTAGTGCTAAATTTGCCAAATTCATATGTGTGTGTGCAGTTCTTTGTTCTTTATTTGAGATTTTTACAAAAAAGGTAATTTTCCTTATCCCATTGGTAAATAGTTTAATAAGATAACCTTACTAAAATTAGTATGCTTAAAATCTATATATGCTTAAAGCATATTAGTCATTCAGAAATCATAATGAACTGTAAATGGATTTGCATAATAGATGAAGCATTTTTCAAAGAGAGCTGCCTGTGCAATGGTTTGAATCACGTGAAGCGGCTGGAAAAGAGTCCAACACATTCCAAGTGTTCAGTGGACGTGGAAGTGATGTGACCAAAGATTAAAGCAAGGAATGTGAACTGAACAGATTTTCAGAGTCTACAGGTTAGACGAAAACTGTTTGTTTACAAATTGCACTGTAATTAAAGTATGAATTCAGGTATGAATTTTTACACTTGAAAAAGAAGCCACACATGGACATTTTTTTAAACTTTGTATCACAAAGTTTTATGACTTTTTTTTTGCCCCAACAGACTATGGCTGATATGAAAAATGTATATAAAAACAAAACAATGGAAAAAGTTTATAAAAAAAAATCAAGCAATGCATTTATGATCCTAAAAGCTGCCACGACAGCACAATTTAAAGCCAAAACGAGGTGTCATTCATAAAGATGCCAACAAGAGTCCCTTTTGCTGGTGTAAACAAACCACAGGCATGTGCTATGCAAATAAATATGTATACAAAATCTGATCAGTTCATAAATATACAATATATATTGTTTATTCAAGTTGCTACATATAGGTATTTTTCATTATTTATAATTAATTACAGTACAGACATTTATGTCACCAAAATACACTAAGCAATGCACAGCTGTTTGGTCATGACTTTCAGATACCAGCTGGAGGCACCTCACAAACCCGCAAGATGAGGAGTAGCAGCTACACATGAATTCTTCAAGTCTAATTAACCAAGTAGCCTATTAAATAAACCATCATTATTTGAAACTTAAACCATCATAGGTCCTATGTTCTGCAGTTTTAGCAATCATTTGTAGGCTTAACATGGGCAAAATGAACCTATAGTCTTGTAGGACAACAAATTGTACTAATTTCGAGGATAGGGTTAGGGTTAGGGTTATTATTATTATTATTAACATTCTGGTAAATGGTAATAATAAAATATGGTTTTGCCAGAATTAATTATGCTGTATTTCAGGAAGAAAAGAGTTCAAAGAAAAACTAAACCATCAAGCCATCAAGTCTAACGAAAGTTACCAAACTAATTGGTAAACAGAAGTATAATATAATGATTTAAGACAATTATAAGGTATTAAGGTATTTAAGAGTGGTAACATAAGTCCAGCTTATGCTACTGCTCAACATGTAAACTACAGTAGATGCTCACTTAAGATTTGTCAAATATTCAAGAATATCTATTAAAGGGGTTACCAAGTCAGATGCGACCAAACATGAAAGTATAAAATGTTTGCAAACAATTTTCACACCAAAACTATTCACACATAGTCTAATGCCAATTTTCTCAAAACTGTTAAAATCTTAAACTATTTGGCATCTGAAAATTAAACAAAAAAAGCGACTAAATAATAAAAAAAGTGAATAATCACATCAATATATTTCTGACTCTGTATGAAGTATTTCATAGGAATGCATTTTGCATTTTTTTTTTCGTTTTGAATGCACCTTTCTTCTCAGGCGCTTTTTTTGACTTGGTGTGAAGAGGCCTCAAGACTATTTTAGAGTTCAAGATCTCAATATTTTAGGTCAACAGTCCCTTTTTAAGTCCTTTGAAATTGTGGATTTAATGACTGTGGGCTATATTGTATAAATAGCTGTATTAGAGCTTTACAGTTCATTTCGGAGTTCAGGCATAAGCTTGTTTGCATGTCTAAGACATCAGAGAACATAAGCCCTCTAAGTGAAAGCTCATCTTCACTTCAAGGTCCTCTATATGAAATGCTTTTTAGCATACTCTACATAGCTACATAGAGATATTTAGATACATAGATATAAACAAACAGGTATGCAACACATTCACTGCTGTTATAGTACATTAAAACGCATGAGTTCATTAAACTCCGTATATAATTAAATGACTGTTAACCTGAAACATATTAGTTATAAAATAGTCATTTAGAATACATACATCTTATAATCCATTTTATTCTCTGAAAATATATAGATCTATATATCTCAGGATGAAGTGGAGATGATATGTTTACCTTTATATTTTGAAAATGTAAATACATTACAATAACATCCCAATAATACATACACAGAGTATGAAGGAAAAAAAAACTTCTTGTAAACACCAGTTTACTATCAAGCGTGGCAGCCAACACACTGATCACTCAATTTCAGTTCTGAGCTGTTACAGATGCCTCCTTATTTGCTGAACAATATAGGGATGCACCAATATCATTTTATATGCAGTATAATAATTGCACTTTTAAATAATGCTGCAATTATATATATATATATATATATATATATATATATATATATATATATATATATATATGATATATTTCTCCAATCAAATACTATTTTGTCCTGCTGTCATTGTTTGTGTGGCAGCATTTATGCTACGAAAGGATGGATTATTTCAATGGTTTATTTTCCTCTAATTTTGAGCACGGTATTGGACCAGTGCATGCCTAGAACAAGGTGTCATTTTGCATCAGATATTGCAACATGTTGCACTGGAGGCTGTGGGGTGTGTTGGCTGCCAGTCAGACAAGTGTTCCAGGTGAAGGAGGCTCAGAGCCCGACTCTTTCTGAGTGCCCCCCTCTGTGGGAAAAGGCTCTGGGTAGAGAGAGAGCTCCACGGACCTGCCATGATGAAAAAAGAAAATGTCATCATCAGAAAACATGTAACTAATGAACTAATTAGAATGAACTAATTAAAAAAACTACTCAATCCAAAACATTGTGTTAAATATATATTTAAAGCTGCAGTCCATAAGTTTTGCCTCTTTGTCATCTGAACAAGTAAGTAACAACTGCCACTTTTGTTCTGATCAACTGAGGAAAAAAGCATTACAATAAATTGCGCTATCAATCTAACGATCGGTTAGCTCATATCACATCAAACCGTGCCAATTATTATTATTGTTATACTTTGTTTTCAAATCGTTGACGTTAATAACATCAGCATTGCGTGAGTGCGTATATTTAGTGTGTATTATTCTGGATTACAATCTGCCATTTATTCCAGGTGCTGTGAGAAATGGCTATAAACGATCCGTCACCTGCAGCATCCTCACGTGCGATATAGCATACTAACTTCTTTATGTTTACAGACGTGATGTAATGACGCAGCGCCATTAGAAAACTTTATTACAAGCTTACTGTTGTGACTTGAGCTAAAGTAAGGCAACTGTTTTGAACACTGGCTGGTTATGTACTTGCTCAAAAATTGATTTTGGATCATTTTTAAACAAAAAAAGTTTCGGACTGCAGCTTTAAGGTTTTGAGTCAGTTTGATTTTTTAGGATGCATTAAAGAATGTATTAAATTAATCAAAAAGTGACAGTAAAAGCATTTCCATTGTTACAAAACATTTCTATTTCAAATAAATGATGTTCTTTTGAACTTATTAAAGAATCTTTTTTTTTTTTTAAACGTATCACTATTTCCACAAAAATAGTAAGCATCACAACTATTAACATTGATAATAATAAGAAATGTTTCCTGAGCAGCAAATCAGCTTATTAAAATGAATTCGGAAGAATCATGTGACACTGAAGATTGGAGTAATGATGCAGAAAATCAGCTTTGCCATCACATAAATAAATTACATTTGAAACTACATTAAAATAGAAAATATTTATTTAAAATTTCACAGTATTACTGCTTTTGCTGTATTTTTGATCAAATAAATGCTGCCTTGGTGAGCATAAGATGACTGTAACACAAAAACTAACATCCAAACGTCTTGAGAACTGACAAGCAGACGAGCAAGAAGTAACATTATGATTTGTAAGTTTATTATTATTAGTAGTAGTAGTAATAGTAGTACTACTACTACTAATATAAGATCATAAATAGCAATTTCCATTACCTTTCCAGTCTCACAAATTCTTTGATATTTTCGAGTTTTACATAATTATGGGAAAGTTAAAGGGGTCATATGATGCTATTTTAAAGATCATTATTTTGTGTATTTGGTGTAACAGAACATGTTGACATGCTTTAATGTTAAAAAAAACACATTATTTTTTTAAATACTGTACATTATTGTAGGTCCTCTATGCCCCGCCTCTCTCAAACGCGTCGTTTTCTACAAAGCCCCTAATTCCGACAAGCACAGTCTGCTCTGATTGGCCAGCTGACCCAGTGCACTGTGATTGGCCAAACACCACAAGCATGCGTCGGAAATGTAACGCCCCTTTCCATAATCGCGAGCTTTAGCTTTCAACATAAATGTAAAGACAGTACATAATGTCCTAAGTTTTACCATCAGTTCAAGCCTGAAAGGGGAACAGAGTCGCGTGACAGACACAGTTATGATGCTCGCATTATGTATTTGCAGTACACAAGCCGCGATAAAGAAAGCTGACTCCACTTTGATGTGACCTCTCTGTGTCTCTCTCTCACTCACTCACACACACGACGCGATAATCTACACGACGCAAAACTCCGCATTTGAACAGTCAATAGCAAATACTTAAACTATTAAGAAAACATACGTACAGTAGCTGATTCAGAATAAGTGCCAGATTATCGTAGCAATATCGGAATTTACCCATTTTTTTAGAAATAGCCTTTGCACAGCAAGCCTTGTAGGCTACTTTCCTAGGTTCCCAAAACTGTCGTCCATAAAATGCGTTGCACAAATTCGAACATCTGGGTTGTGCTGTTCTGTTGTAAATAAATGTTAACCAATGATTCCTTCCTTTTGGAAGGCCAAATAAAGTGCTTTTGCTTTCGCACTGAATCACACAGCGTCTCCCTGACATGGCTGCATCAACACTACTGCTGTTCCTGAAACCACACCTTCTTTCTTTGCGTGTACATTTGGGCGGCATATATTTCCACATCGTGACGTAGTGTAGCGTCTGGACCAATCCAACACACTATATATTCTCTTTTTATATAACAAATACTCTGTAACCTCAGTTAACAACCCATAAGAGGACCCATGAACCCTTCCCCCCGGAATGCGTAACACCCCAGGAAGTCGAACAGGCCTCTTTGTTGCATGGCAACCAACGCTGATATCACTGGGTTTATTGGCCAAAAGTATGTAAAGCAGGGAAAATCCCTGCATGTCCCAAGGAAATTATTAAAGAATCTTTTTTTTTTTTTAAACGTATCACTATTTCCACAAAAATAGTAAGCATCACAACTATTAACATTGATAATAATAAGAAATGTTTCCTGAGCAGCAAATCAGCTTATTAAAATGAATTCGGAAGAATCATGTGACACTGAAGATTGGAGTAATGATGCAGAAAATCAGCTTTGCCATCACATAAATAAATTACATTTGAAACTACATTAAAATAGAAAATATTTATTTAAAATTTCACAGTATTACTGCTTTTGCTGTATTTTTGATCAAATAAATGCTGCCTTGGTGAGCATAAGATGACTGTAACACAAAAACTAACATCCAAACGTCTTGAGAACTGACAAGCAGACGAGCAAGAAGTAACATTATGATTTGTAAGTTTATTATTATTAGTAGTAGTAGTAATAGTAGTACTACTACTACTAATATAAGATCATAAATAGCAATTTCCATTACCTTTCCAGTCTCACAAATTCTTTGATATTTTCGAGTTTTACATAATTATGGGAAAGTTAAAGGGGTCATATGATGCTATTTTAAAGATCATTATTTTGTGTATTTGGTGTAACAGAACATGTTGACATGCTTTAATGTTAAAAAAAACACATTATTTTTTTAAATACTGTACATTATTGTAGGTCCTCTATGCCCCGCCTCTCTCAAACGCGTCGTTTTCTACAAAGCCCCTAATTCCGACAAGCACAGTCTGCTCTGATTGGCCAGCTGACCCAGTGCACTGTGATTGGCCAAACACCACAAGCATGCGTCGGAAATGTAACGCCCCTTTCCATAATCGCGAGCTTTAGCTTTCAACATAAATGTAAAGACAGTACATAATGTCCTAAGTTTTACCATCAGTTCAAGCCTGAAAGGGGAACAGAGTCGCGTGACAGACACAGTTATGATGCTCGCATTATGTATTTGCAGTACACAAGCCGCGATAAAGAAAGCTGACTCCACTTTGATGTGACCTCTCTGTGTCTCTCTCTCACTCACTCACACACACGACGCGATAATCTACACGACGCAAAACTCCGCATTTGAACAGTCAATAGCAAATACTTAAACTATTAAGAAAACATACGTACAGTAGCTGATTCAGAATAAGTGCCAGATTATCGTAGCAATATCGGAATTTACCCATTTTTTTAGAAATAGCCTTTGCACAGCAAGCCTTGTAGGCTACTTTCCTAGGTTCCCAAAACTGTCGTCCATAAAATGCGTTGCACAAATTCGAACATCTGGGTTGTGCTGTTCTGTTGTAAATAAATGTTAACCAATGATTCCTTCCTTTTGGAAGGCCAAATAAAGTGCTTTTGCTTTCGCACTGAATCACACAGCGTCTCCCTGACATGGCTGCATCAACACTACTGCTGTTCCTGAAACCACACCTTCTTTCTTTGCGTGTACATTTGGGCGGCATATATTTCCACATCGTGACGTAGTGTAGCGTCTGGACCAATCCAACACACTATATATTCTCTTTTTATATAACAAATACTCTGTAACCTCAGTTAACAACCCATAAGAGGACCCATGAACCCTTCCCCCCGGAATGCGTAACACCCCAGGAAGTCGAACAGGCCTCTTTGTTGCATGGCAACCAACGCTGATATCACTGGGTTTATTGGCCAAAAGTATGTAAAGCAGGGAAAATCCCTGCATGTCCCAAGGAAAGGCAGAGTAGAAATGGACTGTGTTCTAGTTAATTCATAGGAAAACCGTTATTTGAATGAACACACATATTCTTCAGGCCATTGGGTATATTATTGTCATTGTGTATTTTGTCTTTGATATTTGTAGACTATTTTAGTATGCTTGTGAGGGAACCCATTCCTGATCATCCCTTTTCACTATATGTAATCTTACCTTGTTTAGTATCTATGAATTCGCCTTCTTATGATCGAAACAAGCGTGTATATTATATGCTGATACCTATGCAACATATTGATGTTCTAAGAATCTTTACTAATTTGTGCATTCACACCCAAGCGAATTACATATGCAAAATACCATGCTTAGAGACAAAGAGTCATAAAACTCCCCAGTATTTCCAACCTCCCGCTTGGGATTTCAGCCTTCCTCATTGGACAAACCCATCTTGAGAGGCGTGAATCTCTGCAGGCTTTAAAGGCCACACTCCATGTGACCTGCCCAGTCGGTGGTTCGGCCAGAAGCTAAGAAGATGTGAGAAAACGCTTCAGGATACCAAAGCATTTGTGCCAGGCCTTTCTTCGGCCTAGTCCTTTCCATTCATCAAGTGACTCTGACTCAAACTGGTTCTTTCTCATCAACCAACTTCAGCAAGATCTTGGGGCCGTAAGATCGCATCAGGAATCTTTGTTCAATTTCCCTTAACCAGGAAATTAACATTCTTGGAATTGACAAGACAGTTGACCCTGAGAGGTCAGCTAAATATCTACAGCGGATCTAAAATATGAATAGTTAATTATAACTAGTTATGCTTAATTATTCATATTTCCCCATGAGCTGATTCGCTACATAGACATGTGGGGGCGTGTTTGAATGAGACATTTTAGCCCGGTCTGGATCAACCTTCTCTTTTAGATAGAATAAATCCTTTTGTTGGTGACTTTGAGCTTTGTAACTCTGCAGATCTTATACCTGCACAAATAGCTACATAACACACTAAAGAAAAGGAAAAATAGAAATCGCATCATATGACCCCTTTAAATAAAAATGTGGAAAACTCACCTGGCATGCAACGGATGCCCATGAAATGAAGCTGACTGAGGTATTTGACGGTGCACAGAGTACAGTGGGTCGGCTGTAACGGACTGAGGCTGGTGCACCAGGTGGTGAGTATGTGAATGGCGCATGGTGAGTCCGTCGTGACCTTTGGCCATAGTGGAATAACCTAAGGCATTCCTCAGATACCAGTCCCGGAGTCCTTCTAGAGCCAGTGCCTTGTGCAGACTGCGGGTAGAGTCCTCAGGAGTGGGCAGAGAGAACTGAGGCGGTCTGCGGCCGAATGCAGCAGCAGTGGACAGCTCTGTGTGGTGAGGGAGCAGGTTAGGAATAGAAGAAGCTGTGGATCCAGCAGAGGGATGTGATGGATCATACGCAGAGAACAACACGGCATCCTGTGAGTGCTGCTGTAAAGGGATGAAGGGTCCACAGGATTTTGTGCGTGTCACTTTGACCCGACGGGGTTCGGCCTCTTGACCCCGCAGCAGCATGGGGCTGTAAAAAGGTGGGGCGGCAGCCAGATGTAACTGCGAATGAGAGAAACCATTATAGTATGGAGGGGTGCCCGATGGAGGAGTGGAGAGGTCCGGCCAGATTCGTCCTGCTGACTGGTTCTGTTGAGCCAGGACAGGCCTCTTTTGCTGTTTGCCCCAAATGTAGTCCATCAAAATCTCATTGTAACCCGTGCCACTGCTTTGGCCGCCCAGAGACGAGCGCATTCGACCCTGGTCTTTAAATCCCATCATCTGTCTGTCTGGGCTGCCTTGATAGATCTGACGGAGCTTCCCATCCGTGAGGGACTCTGAGCTCTTGTATGGTCCAGCTCGGGGTGGCATGCCGTTGCGGGAAGGATCGGGCTCAGGGAGACTCGAGCGGTCGAGTAGCGCCTCAGAGCTGTTGCTACGACGGGCGCGGGAGCTGTACGGGCAGCTGCGGCGCTCAGAAGAGGAGCCCTCCAAAGATGCCAATGGGACAAACTGAGGAACATCTGGACTACCACACCACTGCTTTAGTGCAATACCAACAGACACCTCCGACCTAGCAGGAGGAGAAGACAGTAACAAGTTATTATGCTTTAAATTGATCAAAAGTGACAGTAAAGACTTATAATATTACAAAAGATTTATATTTCAAACAGATGCTGTTCTTTTGAATGCAGTTCTTTAAAGAATCCTATAAAAGTGTATCATGGTTACCACAAAAATGAAGCAGCACAACTGTTCTCAACATTGATAAGAAATGTTTCTTGAGCACCAAATCAGCATATTAGAATGATTTCTGAAAGATCACATGGCACTGAAGACTGTAGTAATTACTTGCCATTGCCATCACCGGAATAATAATATACAATAATATTTCACAATATTACTGTTTTTGTTGTATTTTTGATCAAGTAAATGTAGCCTTGTTGAGCGTAATAATTGAGCATAACGTTTCAATAACATTAAAAAAAAACTTAACAACCCCAAACTTTTGAATGTAGTGTATGTCTATGAATAATATAGAGTATTTATTTTTTAGCACAGCAACAAGCGAATATCAAACTATATTAGAATAATTTGTGCAGATTGTGCTATTTTGTGTTGCTGCCCATGTATGAGTGTAAGTAAATGTAAGTTTGGATGCTGCCTTAGAAGGCAGATGCCTATGTAGGCAGTAGAAAGCTCCCTAGCCATAGTGTACATATAGCAGAAGAAATGGTCATAAAAGAGCCATTACCTCACGTGGACGCTCATTGGTGCAGTGCGGGACAACAGCGGTGTGGCTGGAACACTTCTGCCCTCCACATTGGATGCACTTCTTGGGAGTGAGTGACTCGGGCTGGATCAACATCCACACATTCATAAGTTATAATTATAGCGTAAACCTCATCCATATCAGCTTGCGGAAACATATTGTCCTCCCCCTCCGCTCACCTCACAGAGCTTGAGGCTGAGTTGCGGCGAGTCCTCATCTCGTAGTAGATCTCCACAGGCGACAGCTTCCTACAGAGCCTACTGTCAGGACTGCCTGGGGCCAGCCGGGGGTGAGACAAGGAGCGATGCTCAGGTGCCACACTGGGAGACGAATCCTCTGTGAACCACAGTTGACAGGGTTGTATATCAAAGTTACAGCCTGTCATAAACAGGCCAGTGTGTTGCTCAATTATTACTCAATTATTGAGTAAAAACGAGTATTGAGATGTACTTTCTTTGTTTCATAATGTTAAGACTCCTCACCATTGTCATGTGATGTTGAGTCTGACATTGAACTGCTCTCTGACTTCACAGTTTCCTCTGAAAATTAAAAAATTAGAATAAAAAAACAACAACACAAAGATCTGGTTTTTCTATGGTCTATAATAAATATATCATTATTTTTATTATATAAAAAGATATCAAAATATTATATATAAAGTAATATTTAAATATATAAATAATCAGATGTAACGCTTTCTTGACCATTGTTTACACTACTGTACAAAAGTTTGGGGTCGGAAATATTTTTCAATGTTTTTGAAAGAAGTCTCTTATGCTCACAAAGGTAAAATTTATTGCATTTAAAAATACAGTAAAAACAGTAATATTGTGAAATATTATTACAATTTGAAATAAATATTTTCTATTTTAATTAAACACTCCAGCCTTCAGTGCCACATAATCCTTCAGAAATCAGCGTTTTCAAAAAATATTTCTCATTTTCAAAGTTAGAAAAATTTAATGAATTTTTTTCAAAATAACTTTTTTAAAGGGGTCATGACTTGAGAAATCAACTTTTACTTGAGCTTTTGATATATAAGAGGTCATCGTACTAAAAGAATATCCTGTAAGTTTCAGAACTGAAAACGTCCTTGTTACTGAAATAAAAGCTTTTATTAACACCAGGCCCAGTGAACGGCAGATCCTGGAATGTGCCTATCTATGACATAATAGTTAGGTTAAACACCGCCTCCACAGAAGAATATCAATGCCTAATTCTGTAGCCCTGCCCACTGATTCGCGCATGACATAGTAGGGAAATAACATAAGTGGCGCTAAACTGCTAAAAACCACGCAAACTGCATAAGTGGACCTCAGACAGTATAAAATAATATTAAAAAGCCAGTTCATGACTCCTTTAACAATGTAAATGTCTTTTCTCTCACTTTTGATTAATCTAATGCATCCATGCTGAATAAAAGTATTAACTTTTTTTTTTATCTTACCGACCCCAAACTTTCAAGCAGTAGTGTAAAAGGCCAGTAGTCTTAAAAAAATCTAAATTCTCTGTTTTTGTAAGCTATTTGTAACACATAATCAAGTCATTTATAAATATCAAAGTCTGTCAACATGTGTCCATTGTCCTTTTCAAGCAAAGGCAACAGTCTGAAAAATAAGGGAAAATGACTTGGTTACTATGCACTTCCTGTAGAGACATTCCCAGAGTGTGCAAATTTTACCAAATTACCAATGAATGAATGAATGAATGATGCATTTATATAGCGCTTTATTGTGTATTGTTGTACACCCAAAGCGCTTTACAATCATGGGGGGGGGTCTCTCCTCAACCACCACTGTGTAATTAATGCTTAATTGTCCAATTGTTTTGCACTTTTGTGTGTGTATGTTACCTGTGTGGCATCCCCGATGAACAGTCCTCTTATTGTGCAACGTGTTTTTATCAGAATCGATGCTCCGGCGCAGGGCACCACTGAAGAGAGCCTTCATCTGCCGTCGTTGACCTGGGTCATCCTACATGGAAGACAGATATGGCTGTTATTGTATAAAACTGTTAGGAGAATCCTTCTAATAGCTTTCAGATATCAGACTCACCTCTCCTTTTGAGGTAACATGAGGGGCCAGACCAGCTCGGCGCTGAACAAAGGGAGGTCTTTCCCCTTCTTCTAAAGGAAAATCCTGTGGAAGCTTCCCAGTGAGCTCCTGTACAGACAAATTAAATCTTTTACTTTTGAATCACTGCACTGGGGAGTGTCATGTTTGTTGGCATTCGTTAGAACAGATGGTTCCAATACGTACGCCTGTTTCTTTCTTTTGAAAAACACAACTTAATAAACAGTTCTTCACATTAATGCAAATCCTAAAAGCAACACTCACACATCGAATAAGAGAATTCACTTTCAGAACAAAGAGAAAGAAAAAAAGAAGAAACTTTAGGAAACAGCTGTGTGCACATTTCTGAAGTCAGCATTTGTTTTTTTTTGGAGAGAACATTATTTTATTGTGACTGCCCAAACGTAAAATACTGCTTTAAAGAATAATTAATTTCCTCACCGCCTCCAAGAGACACACTTGTCGCAGTTCTCCGAGACGACTGTTCAAAAGGCTCTGCAGACTCTGCTTTCGCTCCTGCAGTTCTGAGATTCGCTCCGCTTGCAGCTTGCTGTCCTGACAGCCCTGGACAGCTGTGCATGAGCATGAAGTGCATGAGACAGAAAGCCAAAGTTAAAATTATATTTACACTTTCGTTCTTCACACTTTCATTATTTTTGATTAAACAAATGCAGCTTTGGTGAGCATAAGAGACAAAAACTAAAATCATACATATTATTAAAGCACACTAGAAAAAATTTGTTTTAAATTTTACAAATGAGCATGCGAAATTCAATATCAAATATTGACCAACACAAAAATCTATTGTACAGATATTGTGCTTCCTATGGAAATAAGCAGGCTCACCTGGGGCCCCTAAGCCCATGGCAGTGATGAGGCGACCTTTGACCTCCATAGAATAGATTCGAGGAAATCTTGTGAAGTCTTTAGCTCCCAATTACCCTCAGCTCCTGCAGACAAAGAAGAATTTAGATCTAATGAATATGGTATAATTCGAGCTACAAGTGAACGGAGACTGATTTGAGAGCCTCCCATCACCTTGTAGTTTGAGTCAGGTGAGGCATGTCATTCAGTGTTGGGGTCCACAATGCGGCAGTATCCCAATGGCCTGCAGGGAGAGCCACTGTGCGACTTCTCAATTTACTGCTGAGCCCTTAGTAGTCAGGAAAAAACGTTTATGTTTGTTATACACACCCTGAAAATTTCTATTTGTTCCTGCTGGCTGTAACACAGTCCTCTAAATGATGGCTTATATAAAAGTTGAATGGCTCGTTCTGCCACAAAACGCAATTTAAAGACATCAGAATTCATTCATTTAAAGAGGCAAACAGCACTATCAAAATGAATAAAAATTTTTTTTTTTTTTTAAATCGCTTCCATACTTAAATTGCTGCTGTGCCTCTGAATAATTTATTAAACAATTACCTCTCTTCTTTCTGGAAATTACGTCATGTCAGGGTAACATGACCGAAGGTGTGAAAGTGAAAGCCCATATCAGGTCATTGTGGCAACCCAGGTTACCCAACAAGTGATTCAAATCTGGGTTTGCGGACTACTGACTTTGAGCTATATGACCACATAACTCATATTCATAATGAGCAACATTTAATAAAACTTAACATAAATATGGTATACTTTATGCCTTTTAATGTCAACAATTTCACCTATATTGTGTTGGCTAGGCTAAAATTACATTTCTTACATTACATTTTCCTTAAAGGGACAGTTCAGCCAAAAAGGAAAATTCTGTCATTAATTATTCATCCTAATGTCGTTCCAAACCCACAAGACCTTCGTTCATCTTTGGAACATAAATTAAGATATTTTTGATAAAAGCAAATATAGACAGCAACGCATCCTGCGTCAGCAGCACCACACACGTGTTGTGGTACTCTTGTGAACGCGCATCGAAGACTGATACGGAAGAGAAGAAATTGTTGAATAAAGTCATTATTTTAGTTTTCTTTTCACACAAAAAGTATTCTCGTAGCTTCATAAAATTACGGTTGAACCACTGATGTCACATGGACTATTTTAATGATGTCTTTACTTCCTTTCTGGTCCTTGAATGTGGTAGTTGTGTTGCTGTCTATGCAGGGTCAGAAAGCTCTGGGATTTCATCAAAAATATCTTCATTTTTTGTTCCAAAGATGAACGAAGGTCTTACGGGTTTGGAACGACACAAGGATGAGTAATTAATGACAGAATTTTCATTTTTTTGGGTGAACTATCCCTTTAAGATCACTAATGAAAATTATTTACTGGCATAAATTATAAACCATTAATAATTTATATTATTAATAAAAATTAATAAAAAATATTAATGAAAAACAAAAATGAAAAAAAACAACCTTGCATACTGACATCCATTTAAAATCACCCTGGTTGCATTTTACTTCCGCAAAAATAAATAAATAAATGAAATAAAAAAAATTATAATAAAATGGTAAATGTTGCAAAACCGTTTAATGAATCATACTTCTAGTATAAAGGCTGCTGGCAAAACTGGGAGAGAACAAGCAGGATGTGTTTTTGTTTGTGAGGAAGTGGCACTGATCATGTGGTACGATGGGTGGCTAGGAATGCACCCCCCACCCCCCCAAAAAAGACATAAAACCACCATGTGCTGGGTAAACAGACAACATTGAACAGTAAGTATAAGTAGAAGTGTAAATAAATTAGGCTAAATATTAAAAACAAGAAGCTCTCACTATTCATATAAGAGCAACTGAACAAATAAGATTCTTCAAAACACTACAAGCACATCTGGTGGACACATGCTAACAGATATCGCACACCTCAACTCTTGTAGAGACCTGGCAGAGAGCAGGATGGGAGGATACATGCTTAGAGATCAAAACCCAACTTGAAGGGAAGGATGAGAGAGATATAAACAAGGGATTTATGGGAATTTGATGACAAAGCACCCAATGTCCTGGGACAAAACATGTGCAAGAAAGTGTGAGAGAGGGAAAAGCACACCACAGCACACACACAAAAAACTCAATTAAAAATACTAACATTTGATTATCAAGCATAGTGAAATATATCTCTGAAAAATTAAATTTTATTAATAATAATTCCACATTTTGCCCAGTGTTTATTCCATGTGGTGATAAATCACATTTATGCATTTACAAAACTGTCCGTTTTCATATTCTTGGGCCTGTGTATGGTAACAATAATAAAAGTTCAATATTTAATTTGAAGGACATTTTTTGTTACTTTTGTACAGTGTATGGTCACCAGTTCTTGTCACATGTAAAACCTGGCTCCTGGAGCAAAGCCAGTTGAGAAATACTTTCTCAAAGGGTTAAATCTGACAAAAAAATGTAAAACTTTCAGAACAGGAGTTGCTAAGCAGAATGAGAGTCTCAGACACCATTCACTTCACATTCTGGGAAAAAATGCAATCAAAGTGAATGGTGAAAGTGGCAGTAAACTTGCGCCCAACATTTTATTTGGTAAAGAAAAAGTTATACAAAGAACTAGTTATACAAGTTTCGAACAACTTATGAAAGCAATTTATAATTTAGAAATCAATTTAATGTCTATAAAGTGGGTAGTTTCACCTTTTGTCTTTGATAGATGACTATGTCTACTTAAAACGACTGATTTGAGTCTGACTGTTTCTGTTTACAGCATCATACAACAAAACATACAGTGTGTGAATTGACAACTGTGGCAGGTGTGACTGTATACACAGCTGTGACTCCAATGCACTGCATCTACTCGTTTCTGGAGCATCCATATCCGTCAAAATCAACATCAAAATACAAAATCTACTTTTATTTGTTTCTGAAAAAGCGATGCGATTATAAATGATCCGCTAAATGGCTGTGGTCTTCATTTCACAGATGTTATTACCATCACCTAAATAGAAAACACGGGTCAAAAGAGGGAACAATTCTTCCTATTAACTCTGTAACATTTTGAAAGCAATTGGGCTATTTATAACGTATTACACACTTGAGCGGCTGGAAAATCATTTTGCTTTAATAAGTAGTTTCAACTACAGGACTTACCTTGACAAAATTCACTGTGAAGATATCCACAAAAGGACAGAAAAAGCAGGCTTATTTCATTGCATGTGCGATTTCATTAACATGTTACGCTTGACGTGGTCTCTCGTGCACGAACTCAAAAGTTTTTCGCGTTTCTTCTGTTGCAGACGTTAACTCAAGCAAGCAATTTCTACGAGCCCTAAAGGCAACAAGGGCGAAACCATCTACACGGGCTGACGGGGGTTGGCTACTGATAGAATGGATACAAAATATTAAACATTCACAATTTTAAATAAATTATACGATATCTTTCCAGATAATTCGGCTGTATATAAACCGCATAAAATCGCATTCATTTCTAAACTGGCGATATACGTCCAGGTTATCCCGGCAACTTATTTCAATAGTTTCGTCTGAAAAGAGACCAGGGGCGTCTGTGGCCTTTGCCGTGGCGTCCGTAACAACCATATGGCTTCTAACGTAAACGTCGCAGATAGGAATGATTTACTCTGATTGCAGTACTTGGAAATTTATGGCAAACAATTATTTTTATTTTTTAAGTATAAGAGGTTTATCTAACACGCGTTAAATTAGTTGCAAAGGTAGTTGTAGGGATTAACCATTGTATATTTAAAGGGACAGTACACCCCAAAAAATATAATCCTGTCATGATTAAAGCCTGTGTTATACTTTCCGCGTCCGCTAGGGTCCGCTATGGTATGTGTCTTATTTCAATAGTTTCGTCTGAAAAGAGGACAGGTGAGTCTGTGGCCTTTGCCGTGGCGTCCGTAACAACCATATGGCTTCTAACGTAAACGTCGCAGATAGGAATGATTTACTCTGATTGCAGTACTTGGAAATTTATGGCAAACAATTATTTTTATTTTTTAAGTATAAGAGGTTTATCTAACACGCGTTAAATTAGTTGCAAAGGTAGTTGTAGGGATTAACCATTGTATATTTAAAGGGACAGTACACCCCAAAAAATATAATCCTGTCATTTTATTTCAATAGTTTCGTCTGAAAAGAGGACAGGTGAGTCTGTGGCCTTTGCCGTGGCGTCCGTAACAACCATATGGCTTCTAACGTAAACGTCGCAGATAGGAATGATTTACTCTGATTGCAGTACTTGGAAATTTATGGCAAACAATTATTTGTATTTTTTAAGTATAAGAGGTTTATCTAACACGCGTTAAGTTAGTTGCAAAGGTAGTTGTAGGGATTAACCATTGTATATTTAAAGGGACAGTACACCCCAAAAAATATAATCCTGTCATGATTAAAGCCTGTGTTATACTTTCCGCGTCCGCTAGGGTCCGCTATGGTATGTGTGACGTAAAAATCGTCATCGGAGAGTGTGCGCTGTACAATCCGTCGATAAAACAATATAAAGATAGCCAGATGTGCAATAACTCTGGGCAATTGTTTGTTCACATGTTTGTTTATTGTTCAAGCCGATGTAGTACGCATGTATGGAACACGTCCGCAGAGCGGACCATCAGCGTATGCTTTTGGTAGTATAAATACAAGTAGTCCGCGTCTGCGCTGTCCGTGTATGCATCCGGATTGCTCATGCGGAAAGTATAAAGGCTGATTTATACTTTTGCGTCGGACCTATGCCATAGCCTTTACGCCGTAGGCTATGCGTCAGTTTTCATTTATACTTCTGCGTCGTTGTCCATGTCGACGTGCAGTACACATGCAAACCGCTATAGTCTGCAGTGTCCACGGGCATGTTGCTGGTGTAACCTGCAGTACCACGGCAAAAGCCGAAGAAGAAGCGGCTCGTCAGAGAAGCATTATAGCCGTGACGGCGGCAAATAAATATCAAATCATTAAACCATTATTTAAAACTACAAAAAGGCATTCTTTCAATCTGCACAAGGACTTGTACCATGGCAGATCAACATTGTTTGTTGCGGACAACTACCGATGTATAATGCTATGTAGTATAATAAATGATAAGACACTTGTTCTTTGCTTTGTTTTATTTTATATAAGAAGGTGTAACATTAAAATATATTAAAGTGCACATAAACACACAAAACTCAAGTACATACGGAGGGAGGGGTTCTTGCAGACCAATCACAGCGCTTGCGGTCCGCGTAGAATTAGATTTTTGGAGAGGTGCACGTCAGGCTACGGTGTAGGGTGTGCGTCTATGCGTAGGCCACGGCGTAGGTTCGACGCAGAAGTATAAATTGGGTTTAACACAGGCTTAACTCACATTATGTGGTTCCAAATCTGTATGATTTTCTTTCTTCTGCAGAACACACACACACACACACACACACAAATTAGCTGAGACAAAATGCATGGAAAAAGAAACATGAATCATGACTGAAGATATTTATCACCCTAAATCCCAGTACATCCCTACAACTTTTTTATTTTATTCCTATTCTGTCAATAGCACACCTGTACATACAATTTATTCTTTTTTTTTGTGGTTTATATTTATGCATGTGTATTTTATTCATATCTTATTTTTATTATCTGTGTGTTGTTGTTGTCTCCGTGTACTGGAAGCTTGTGACACTATAACAAATTCCTTGTATGTGCAAACATACTTGGCAATAAAGCTCTTTCTGATTCTGATTCTGATACCAAAATCACCATAAAGGTTGAATTAAAATAGTCCATTAAATGTACTGATTGGGTTTAGAAGAATTCTAAAATAGTGATGCAGATACTTTTATTTATACTTTATAGTAATTTTGCATCCTTTTAAAAGCTGGACCTTTTTGGTCACCATTCATTCTCATTAAATAAAAAACTGACCAGTACACTTCGCGATTTCTCATTTTGTCTTCCACAGCTGAAAGTATGTCATGGGTTTTGAACGACATGAGGGTGAGTAAATGATGACTGGATTTTTAAACTATTCCTTTAAGTCAATAATAGTCATGTGGTCAAACAAATGTTAACTGTCAGCAGTGCTTACTTAGAGTTACTGACCTCTGCATGCAGCATTCCTCTCAACTTTCTTCTGTGCTTAGGAAGAACAGCTGTGACAACAGTGCAGGTAATTATTTAAGCTTTAAAACGATCAAGCATTATTTGATTCAGTGCCAAGTCAGTGTGTTTTTAGGTGAAAATTTTATTCTAGCGTCAACCAAAGAAAATCTGGAACATAACGTGTTTACATTGAACACCTCCATCTACTAAATGCGTTTGTCTTTTTCTTTTTTTTTGTCAAATAAACGGTTAAATTGAATGTTTCACAAACTAGTGGCTAATTAATTTATTTATTTAGACTGTATGAATTCATACAGTCTCATTTGTAAATTTTTGTACAATCTGCTTACACCCTACTGACAGATAAGTTAAGGGGTTGACCTTCACACATTGTACGTTTCCATACAAAGCATCATACAAATTCATGTGAAATCGCCACCTCATAAAATACCTGTAGTTATGTTTTGTCATGAGATTTGGAGTTTCTGAGGGATGCTACAACACTATCATACTCAATAACATGAGCAGGACGACACCAACTGACTATGAACAGGCAGCCTGTAAATTTATGACACACTTTTCCTGCAGATGACAGCATGGTGATTTGGCATAGCAGAGGGATCTGACGCTATTTTCGACCTTATTGTAGAAATGGGAGGGGCTGAGATTAGCACTTGGGGGAGAAGTGCCTTCTCAAAGCAGACAAAGGCAATTCCAAGGACCTGTCATGACCTGTCTCTCATTTGCACTGCCCTGTTTTAGCACACCAATAGGACTCTGGCACACAAAGAAATGGAGGATTACTGCTTGGAGATTACGCTGCTTCTCGCTTTCTGGCTTGCTCTGGCCATTGCATCACGTCTGAGTAATCAAAATACCACAGAGATGCAATGAAGAGCGTTTCTGGGTCACCAACAAAATTACTTGAGCATCATCTAATGGGCCATGCTGCGAGTGTAATCATGCATTTTGTAAGTAAACAAAAAGACAATTGAGGACACATTTAAATTGACATGGAGTGTTGATAGTCTCCAAAGCAATTTGACTGTAATTATTAACAACTGTAGGTCAGGAAATATAAAATAAGTGTACAAGTAAGTGTATTGCACTTAATGAGCATAAACACTGCAGATGTGGTCTTTTTATTCATTTATGATTGATCAATGTAACCCTACAGCAGTGATTTGTGAACAAAGTTGTCAAAAGTAATCTCAAAGACCATTAGTAAAGGGCAAAACTGATAAAGAGCACTGTGCTCCATATAATAATATATAGCTTATTCTTCTGAGGCACGAAGCAAGTGTGACCAGCAGTGACCCTCCCTCCTTATATCTGATTCTCAAGAAAAACCAGCTGCTGTCCTGCCAAATGCTTTGATCTCTACAAATCAGGTTACAGGGGTCAAACTGCAACCACTATGTTCAAACTATTTTAGCAGCTACAGAATCGAGAACTTGCCCTCTTAAGCTCTTGATGCTTATTGTTCTCCATGCTTACAGCCAATGGAAAACCTAGTGATCTTCTATAAACATTAAACAAGTATATTATCCTTCATATGCATACAGCAGCCTACTACAACATATGTGATCTAAAGTAACATTATTACCATGCCACTGTGTCCATTAATATGTCAATGTTTGTATCATGTCATATTTTTATCCAAATTCTTATTTATCTTCATTTGTAGTGAAAGTTCACAAAAAAAGTGATTTTCTTCAGTAAAACAAAAATAAGATATTTAATAATTTTATATAAGAAGATACAAGAATAATGTTTCAACTGTTTTGTGTGCAGTAAAAAAAAACGTTTCATTTGTTCATGAAGTGAGCATTACTAAACAAAACACAAAAAGCTAAATCTCTCCTAGAATAGTCGAATGGCAGCTTAAAAGTGTGTTGTTTCTGCCTGAGTAGTTGTTTAACTCCTCTTTCTTGTCCACCCAAAGACAAAATTCTTTCCTCCATGTTTTCTTTACTACTGGATAAACAAAGACAAAACAGACAGTCAGCAACAAAGCTGACCACAGCTTGGCAACACTGTGGTAAATCCCTCTATGAAAACATGTACATTTCACAGCCTATAGCCTGGGTGGAGACAGTGTTTTGCCACCTCAGACCTTGTCCTGGGGTCAGAGCAGCTGGACAGATCACAGAAAGCCACTTGTTTGGACACTAACACTAACACTCACACACTGCACAATAGTTTGTGGTCATGACTCAAGCCTGTAAAGGGATGGTTCACCCAAAAATGAAAATTCTGTCATCATTCTCGTCATTCCAAACCTGTATGACTTTCTTTCTTCTGTGGAACATAAAAAAAAATATATGTTTTGAAAAATGTCTCTGAAATGTCATTCAAAAATGAATTCTTTGTCAATACAATGAAAGTCAATGGGGTTTATTATCCCTTTAAGCAATTAGCTGCGGTCTCTATATATTATCACTTCCTATAACCATCTAAAATACTGCAAACTCAGAGACAAGGGTGAAAATATAACAAGCTAAACAGATGTTCCCTGAAATTCCCTGCATGAGTCTTTAGTGCCTGCTTGTGTGCACATGGTTACAACATCAAGCAACAATTGACTGAGTTTGCCCTCTTTATTGCCAGTGCGCCCTGGAGAGGGAGGAGCTCAAAAACAAAAGAGATCTGCTGAAAATACCCTCTTGACCATGCTAGACGGAGCAAGAAATCTGTGCTTTGCAAAGCGGAGTGACTCAGAGTCTAGACACTTCAAACCACACTCACAATCCTCAGCTAGCAGCGAACACAGTGGGACGTGATTGAGGGAGCTTCAATTATAGAAGCGCAGTTCATTATGTGCCATGATAGGCAAAATGTAAATGTCTCGTTTAAATGAATGGGCAAATTTGTTGCTTGTCATTAAGCATTTTTAAGCATTATGATATAGGCTGGATGAAAAAAATTAATCACATGATACGAATGCCACAAAATGTCCCCTTGCCAAATGAGTGCTTTAGGCCTGGCTGCAGGTCAGTATTGTTCCTGTTAACAAACTATTAAAATTAGTTTTGTTAATTGATATAAAGCTAACAATAAAATGTAAATATTAGATGAATTACAAAACTTAGACTTACAAAACTAAAATGAAAATGTGTACTAAAAACCTAAATAAATATAAATGAAAGCTAAATACAAATCTTAAAGGGGTCCTATTATGCTTTTTCACTTCAACTTTAGTTAGTCTGTAATGTTGCTGTTTGAGCATAAAAAAGATCTGCAAAGTTACAAAGCTCAAAGTCCAATTCAAATGGAGGTATTTTATTTAACAGAAATCACTTTTCAAAAACTACAATGAATGAATCGTTTGGACTACAACGCATATTTTCCGGTTTTTGTGATATCACAAATATCGATGAATGGGACGAGACCTGGTTGAGCTGCACTAGAGAAGTTAATATTCATCTGCGGCTCTCCTCAGTCACATCTTGCAGATCACATCCTCCCCTTCATGCAAAACACATACAGGGTCCCTGCGTGGCGCCGGAACGATATTATAACAACATCTCTCACAATTCAGCATTCACCCCAGTTATCCACAGTAAAGCGCTGTCACACCTCTGGAACAAGACTGGCAAACAGCGAAGAGCAACACGCATCCACTTGTCTAATTAACTCTTTCAGTCTCGCCCATTTATATAGACACAACTGACAAACTACATACGGTGTCTGAACTGAGGTTTGCGTTGCTTTCTAGGATGTTAACAGTCTGATTGCAAAGAAAATCTACGAAATCAACGGGGGGGAAATACACGTCCACATTCCAGTGAACGACTTTTCATGTGCAATTAATGAACTGTTTAGGTAATTAAATATATTTTTATATTTCAAAATATTTAATTATATTTTATTGTGTCTTAATAACGACATACTGAAAAACAAATTTTAAGTTCAACTTTGCACGAACTGAATTCAGAAGTGCAGTTATACTGTGTTATGGCGCCCCCTTTGGCGCATGTGTGTGTTGCATATTTGATCCATGATACCGCAGGAGAAAATGTACATGTGGATGCTGCAGCAACTGTGTGGTAAGGCGACTTCTCGTTAATCCAACATCAGTGAGGCTTTTTTAATCTATCATTTAAATTATGTTATTGAATAAGGCAAAACACTACAGGCAAAAATATATATCTTTTTTTGTTTTTTTAAGATTTTGCTTATGTCTTTATTTCAAACTAGTGGAAAGAAAACAATCCAAAATATATATTTAACTTTTATTTTATTGCACTTTATCTATTTGTGCACGTTGATTACGATTATAATACCCAGCAGCTATCCAGCTAAAGGCAGTTATCTCAAAATGCAACTCATCATGCACTGAGACCGAAATCTCCTCTTCAGTATTACTTATGCCAAACATTCCTATTTTTCCTTCCCATTTATTTCTCATTATGAAGTTTTTAACTTAGGAGTTTGTTCACATATAATTTTCACAGATTTATATTACATTTTATTCCTAGATTTATTTATTTTTTCCAGACGGTTGACATTTTTTTTATTTGAGTGATGAAGAGAGATCCAGAATCCTCCCTCTGTAAAAATCTCTAATATATCAACAAAATTAAAAGAATAATTTTCAACCTGGATTTATCCACCGTTCAAAATTCTGTTTGAAATGTACGTAAATTACATGATTAGATAATGCCTTGTTTTAGATATTTAAACATTTGAGAAAACTTGTTATACAAAATGTAATGTGATTAATTAACTGGCAAAGCATGGCGATATCTATTGCCTTGAGCACATAATGGCAGTCATCCAACAGATAATATGATTTATTAAATAAACAGAATTCAGATTATTTATATGAAAGCACATACAAAAATTCAAAGTGTTTTGTAATGAAGGAAACAGAAATTACGAAAAGCAAAAGACATGTTTATAAAAAAACAAAAAAAACAACAACAACATTCTCACATCAAAATATCTAATTTCTCAGCCGCCACTTGCATTATGTACAAAATTGTCTATCCAAAATGAGAGCAACCTCATCCCACATCATACAGCAAATATTAAATCTTTTAACAAACATGGATCTTCCATCTGATTAATGCATTCTGAAAAATCCCCCCTGAGAAGTACATAAGCATTAACACATATAAAGATATCATTGGTGTGAGGAATTAATCCACAATGGACGTGAAGCACTATTAAAACTTTAGTGCAAGGCAAGATGTACAGTTAAACTGCTGAATGTTTCATTGTGTAAAACATGCCCATTCACTACCTCATCTATATGACCAGAATTCAATGTGCATCCTTGGCCATAGTAGGTACCAAATTGCATCACATACTCTAGGGTCAAAAAACATCTTTATGTTTAGTGGTCACTCATTCAAGGGATAGTTCACACAAAAATGAAAATTGAGTTATTATTTACTTAGCCTGTTGATGTTCTTTTTTTTGTCCAAAACAAGAAAGGGCATACGGCAATATAACAGCACCAGTTATAACAACTATCCCTTTAATGTGGGAAGTAATGTTAGTCCTTATTTGTGGTTTAAAGTAACCAAAAATTGATTCAGCAGTCAATGTAATGGTAGCATCCATCTAAAAAAAAAAAAAAAAATCAAAATGTGCTCTAATATTTTAATATTAGAGTATAAAGATATTCTAGAATAGTTCAAAATCAGAAAATAGGAGATGCATTACTTTAAGACCAACTCCCGTGCTGAATAGTCTCTTTATACCCTTTGTACAGCTTTGCATTTTTCACAGCGTTCTGTTTCTGAAAAAATGAGGAAGTCACAGGTAGCTACCCGCTCCGGAAACACAGGCTCTGACCCATTCGTTGAATTTTTGTGCCCTGAGCCCTGGCAGACCGAGTACCTTTCTAGGTCCTCAAGGAGGGCAACAATCTCTTTTGTTGTGGTGAGACGAGACGGGTGGCTGTCGTAGACTCTGTGGGTGGGCAGGAGAGGCTGTCCCTGGATGCTGATGTGGTAGTGGAAGCTAGGCTCAATATGAATAGTGGTGTCTGCCATAGTGGAGCGCTTGGAGCACTGCATCAGCTGTAACCGAGGGCCTTCCACCACAACGCAGAACCAGAGGACAGGAAGTACCATGCTACGAAGAGACCTCAGGAGAGGCATCAGTTCATGATTGATGTCGATGCCTTGGATTGTGGGGTCACGGTCTGCCATGCTGAATATCTGAGTGATCTGCAAAAGGCAGAAGTACAGTCAATGATTTTCCAGTCTTCAAACTTCCATATCATACACCATATTCCTAAAACGGCTTCTTACCGACGGACAAGATACGTCCTCCTGTTGCTCTTCTTGATATGGCTCCTGACCTGCCGAACCTTGTGATCGATTCCCTTCCCTCAAACTCTCCCCAGCACAGTTTGGTGGAATTGCCATAGGAAGAACCTCTGGTCTCTATAAATAAATGGGTAGGGGAAATAAAGCAGGTTAATTAGACCAAACAAACAAAGACAAACTATTAATAGACTGATAATGTGTACTGGAACCGATGTTTAACTAAATGTGTTTTTATTGGGCAGACCCTTGAGCCACCTGAACAGAAACATACAGTATGTAATATTTATGAAGAAATGTAAAAATAAAATAATTTACAATTTAAAATAACTTTGAAAAAGAACTCCTGTGGTGGCAAACTGAATTTTCAGCAGCCATTACTCCAGTCTTCAGTGTCACATGATCTTTAAGTAGAAAGTTCAAAAGAATAGCATTTGTTTGAAATAGAGATCTTTTGTAACATTGTAAATATATTTGTCACTTTTGATCAATTTATTGCATCCTTGCTGAATAAAAGTATTAATTTCTTTTTTAAAAAGTTATTTATTTTTTTTATATACACGTTACAAATATTTAGTTATTTAATTTAATACATTATCTAAAGACCATGCATTATTGTTATTTTCGGAAAACTTATTTTGTCAAGACAACCAAAACTCAATGTAATTACTGAAACACTGCCTACTCATTCAGCTTTGAAGATGGCAGTCTGCCTTCTCCACCTTATTTTTTCCTCTCTGCATGGGAATAACATCAGAAGCGTACAACTATGCATGCACACAGTTTAGAACAAACACTGATTGGTAGGTACAATCCTGAATTTATTTCTAACTTTTTCACCACACAACCTAAGGTAAGACAGCCCCTCATATGAACTTATGTTTTTATTTCCCACTTGCTAATCTTTGTTTGTTTTTATTTGTTTGAGCTTAAGACAGAGAAGCATAAGGAGCTTACCGCAGACAGAAGGGCTCTGCTGCTCATGCCACTGCCTTGAAGCCTATTTTCTTTGATCATCTCCACCCGTCCTATGTGCAGCTGAGGGCTCATCTTCTCAAGAGACAGGGATGACACAAACGAGATATGAACATATTTAGATAGCTCTGTTCAAATAATAAGAAGCTGCAACAAACACATTCTGGCACCCAAATAAGCTTATGTATGACTAGGGAAAATTGCTCTGGGATTCATTTTTGGAATCATCATGACTTGATTTATATTATATGGGCATTATATTAATTTTTTTGGTGAGAACATACCCAAACTTTTCGTGGATTGTAGAGTGGGATGTTGTTCATCAAATAACTGTTAGCAACATCAGTATAACCATAAGCCTAAATCAACAAGAATAAAACCCAGAAAAAAAATTACTGAAAGCTAACAAGAAAAGGTAAAACATCCTTTAAGGACTCCACTGGAATACCTTTCCATTGTAATTGGGATGAAGGAGCCTGTCCCGATTCACCACCTGGGCAACACCTGAAGAAGCCTTTGGCACATACGCTTCAGCCTCATTATCTGAAACCTCGAAATCCCACAACTTTTTGGACCTGGGTCTACTACGTCCATATGTGTAACGTGGCCTTCTGCGTGTAACCCAGCCCTGAGAAAAAAGCATCTCCGCCTCATCCATGGGCAGCAAATGCTTCTGTTAAACACAAACATTGAGACAAGATTATAATTTATTTTTGCACAAACTTAATCAATCATGAGGGATTTAACTGTTCCGATTCCACTAAACTACATTATTCATACACATTTCCAAAATACACAAAGTAACCGTACTATTTTTTTGGTTAGATTAATTAGAAAGAACAAGCTTATAAAAGTCACTGACAATGAATCAGTTAAAAATAATTTTAATAACAAACATGTTATATAATACATATGAGTATTATTATATGAACCAAAAAAAATAAGAGAAAATCATCCTAAATCTAGTAGACAACTAAAGGTTTCAAAATAACGCACCATGCAACAACATTGTAATTCACAAAAAAAAAAAAAAGTTCAAATAATAGTTGAAATTATATTTTGGAAGCCCACCATAGCCTCTCTTTGGCACTGTCGTAGACGGCATTTCTGTCTTTTTTTATTTCTGCCTCCAAACTTGGGTTTGTCCATACAAAAATCACAGGTTCCACAGTCTGTTCGGCGAACGCAGCCTTTACACTTCCCACATGAACGACGACGTACCTTTGGTATACCCATCTGCAAATCAAGAGAACAAAAATCACTATTTGAAGAGTATTAAGGACACCATGTCTCTGATTAAATATTTGCAGCTTAAGCCTGTAGCATGACAGTTTCTTTAAAATGCAATGTATCCCAACTAAGAGAACAAATACTTTGTGAATCTCTTCAAACATTGTGAATATCTGTGATCAAGGCACTTGAATCATGCTACTGCTGTGTAATGATGCAGTGCATTTAACTGGCTAGCTAGAACTCTACCTCATCCAGGCCACTGTCACCATCATTACCCCCAAAGAACATTGACAGATCCTCTGAGTCACTGAACTGCAGATAGGAGCTCTGCTTACAGGAAAACAACATTTAGATATAGTTGTTCTATAGCAATCCCTCGGATTACTTTGAGAGATTATTTATTAGACTGTTACCTGTGATTCCTCAAAATCGTCTGAGACTGAGGGCTGAGAAATAAAAGAAGCGGGAGACTAAATGATTAAAATGTTTTATGAGCATGATGAAGCACTGTGTGGTAAGAACAGTTTATTCTCACCTGTAAAATATTTGAAGCGGTGCTTATCGATCCAGCCTTCTTGGAAAACTGCCACTCTGATGTCTGTGGATTAGATAAAGATGAGTAAAGATTAAAAAGTGACTTTTATGATCATTGGACATTAACAGTAACTCAGAAAGTTACTGTTCAAAGGTTTGAGGTCAGTAAGATTTTTTTTTTCCTTTTTTAAAGAAATAAAAATAAAAACTTTAAGCAAGGATCCATTAAATTGATCAAAAGACAATAAAGACATTTCTATTGTATCAAAAGATTCCCATGTCAAATAAATGCTGTTCTTTTAAACTTTCTATTTACCAAAGAAAAAATGTCATGGTTTCCACAAAAATGTTTTTAACATTATGATAATAAAAAATATTACCAGAGGACCAAATCAGCATATCAGAATAATTTCTGAAGGATAATGTGACTCTGAAGACTGGAGTAATGATGCTGAAAATTCAGCTTTGCCATCACAGGAAATAATTACATTTTAAAATATATTAAAGTAGTTAACTTATTTTAAATTACAATAATAGTTCACAATATTGCTGTTTTTACTGTATTTTTGGTCAAATAAATGAGCATAAAATTCTGGTCTTGATGAGCATTAAAAGACTTTAAAAACATTTTTAAGAAATCTTACCTACCCAAACTTTTAAACAATTAAGAACAATACTGTATACAAAGTACAATGTAAAAAGACACCAGTGGGGGGCAGTAACAAAACAATAAAACGGATCATAAAAACAACCTAAATGCACTTAGTTTTATATTTTATCATCCACTTCTGTGGCATTCATACACTGCAAGTGTGCCCAAGGGTTCAAACACCTTCTGAGGCCACTGTATATTTAGAACATTGTAACAGTTTAGATTATATTCTAGATTCTTTATATTCTTACACAAATTTCCTTACATAACATAGAAAATAAATATGGCTGAAAATAAATAAAAATTACCTTCACAACCCTGTCCCTGGGGCGCATGGGGCGCAAACACTTCCGTTTGCGACATTTAACGACTTTACGAGAGTGGATATTGAGTCGCAGGCGTAGCCGACCATTTCTGCAACTAACACATTTTCCACAGTCCACTGTATTTTGGCAAGCCCGGCATCGGCCACATGGAACCCACTAAGAACAAAAAATACAAATAAATGTTTTTATTTGTAAGACAACACATTACATAGAGCAAAAAAATAAATTTAAAAAAATCATCAACAACAACAACATGAAAACATACCTTTTTGTAGGGTTTTCTGCGTCTTAGTATTGCTAAACCAACAGAAACAAAAATTAATAATAATCACCATGTTATCTGAAATTCACTATTTAAAAGGAACAGCAATAGCCAAAAATACATTTCTGTTATTACAATAAAGCTGCTTAATTGCTGACACTAACAAAATTGAAAATAAATGACTACTTTTTGACTTACTTGTGTTACCCTCTGGCCTGCAATTCTGGCACATAGTTTGTCCCTCTTCAAAAGTATAGGTTTTATGACATTTTTCACAGACACTGATTACAAACAAAAGGAACAGAGTGAAGAAAGACATTCACACCACTGTTTTTGACATTTAGGCTATAGTGTAAAAAAAAAAAAAAGACAGGGCACTGCCTACCCAAACATTTTTTGCAGATCTCCACTGGCGCCATTGACGTGCCTATTTGGGGCCGCAGACACTGAACTGCCCAAAGGAGGAGGATTTGAATTTGCAGAATCTTCAATCAAATCAACAATAGGGCGAGTGGCGGTACTTGGTAAAGCGGTATTTGTCTCAGGACCAGTATAGGTACTGCATTTTGGCGTGGTCACTGTACTGGCGCCCTTTTGGATTGAATATGAGCTCAACTTCGGAACTGTACCATAGCTGAGACTAGCTGAAGATCCTGGATTGCTGGCTGCACCACCTGTATCAGCTAATTCATTTGGAAAACTGGGTACAGAAAAGTGTGCCTGGGAAGAATCCAGTTTCCTTCTCTATGGATACCAGAATGTAGGAATTAGTGGGAAATATGTGAAGAAAGTGAACAAAAAATTGAAAAGAGCATGCTGAACATCATCTCACCTTTCTCCTTTGAAGCCCTTCACCAAGAAACTGGCCCGTTTTAAAATTAAAATTTGTGAGGTCCACAGATTGGCTTACATGTTTCACAAGCTCAACCCTACTTCTTACTTTATGACCTCTTGGACTGAAAGGAAAAAAATTAAATTAATGAGTGATGCAAAATGAAAGTCCCACATAGTAATGCTTTAGCATTACATAATTTGCTCAGCAATGGATCATCTGCAGTGAATGGGTGCCGTCAGAATGAGAGTCCAAACAGCTGATTAAAAACATCACAATAATCCACACGACTGCATCAATTTATGTCTTGTGAAGTGAAAAGCTGCGTGTTCGTAATAAACAAATCCATCAAGACATTTTTAACTTCAAACCATTGCTTCTGGCTAAAATACGAGTCCTCTACTCATAATATTGCTTTTTACAGTGAAAAAAGCCAGAAGAAAAGCCTTAATCAGGAGAGAAAGATGCACAGACCAAGCAAATAGTCCAAAACAGGTGTAAACAAATATGTCGGTAGATTTTGATGTGAGAGGACAAAAGCGGATGGACTTTTTCACTGCAGATAGTGTTATTATAGACTCATATTTTGGCCACAAGTGACAGTTTAAAGTTAAAATGCCTTACAAACATGCAGCTTTTAACTTCACAAGGCATTAATTGATGAACTTGATTACCGAGATGTTTTATCAGCTATTTGAACTCTCATTCTGACGGCACCCATTCAACTGCAGAGGATCTATTCATCAGCAAGTGCTGTAATGCTAAATTTGTCCAAATCTGTTCAGATGAAAAAAAACAAACTCAAGATACCTCATATAGTATGTATCACTGCGTCCTTCACTGGTGCCTGATCGACGAAAAACCTGTTTGCGTTTCCATCCTTCCCCTAACGATGGACAATCTTCCCAGCCTTCATCTGCCTCAAATTGCATTCTCCTTCTAGGTCTCCTAGACGAAAAAAAAATAATAATACACATCTTTTTTGCTTAAACAATAAAGTAGTGAAGTGCATAAAAGGAAAAAGTATTCATTTTCTACAACTCATAAATAAAAGTTTGCTGTGAGGTGTCTAGTTAGTAGAATCCAGGTCATGTACATACCCAACACCTCTGCCACCTCTTTCTCCAGCGTTTTTCCTAATACTAACCACACTCCCACTCCATTCACTCCCCGCAAGACTCTCTAATTCTCCATCAACGCTCTGGGAATCAACATCATCACAGTCTTCTTCGAGTGGCTCCAACCAGTCACAAGGTGGTTTGTCGACGTCTTTGGAAGGCTCACCTTCCTTCTCAGTTACAGCTCCCTCTTTGTTTTCTTCAGTGACATGGTCCTGAATGTCTGTGCTTGCTGTGGACTCTTTGCTTTCCTCTGTATTTGCTTCTTTGACTTCGGCTGTTGGTTCTGCAGGTACCTCGGCTGCTACTTTCTCTGTTTCCATGTTAGTAAAGCCTCCCTGTTCTTATTTCAGCTGCAAAAAGGAAATATGCAATAGTGGAGCTACACTCGGATACAGTGTTTCAAGCAGCAAACAATCCTTGTTTAGCTTTTCTGCCTTTCAGCAATGTGAATCATCTAATCATCTTTTTGTCTATCTGAAGCTCTTTCATCTTAATAAAGCTGAATTATCTGAATACTCTCTTTGCAATATGTTATGCATTCAGTTTAGACAGCTGCAACTGAGCACAACAGTAAGCTTTCTGCCTATTGTTGCTCTCCCTATAAAGACCAAACGCTTTAGCTATTAAACCACGACTTTTGATGCAGAAAATGCTGTCTAAGTAGTCAGCACACAAGGTTTTGAGACACAGCCTAACACGTATTAGCGACAATACTTAGCAATAGTAGCTAAAGTGTTAGCAAGCGTGAAATGATAAATAACACAATTATTGATATTTACCGAGACAGTTTGCTATTTTTAACGGTCCTGTTCAAATAAAGTCATGAACACGACCTCGCCATTTTTAAAAACCTACCTGTAAACCCCTTAACAAACCACACATTGATATATTTTAAATACTGAAACAGGAGAGGGACCGGAAGTATTGTTGTAACCCGGAAACACGTGACTTAAGCATTCTGAATAAATTAAAGCTCCCTGCTTACGTCACACAGAGCTGGGTCGTTGTCGCGTAGCTTGATGTAACGTTTACATTTTTGTTCCGTTGTATTGCTACACTACAGGTCTTTAGAGATTTAACAATATAGCATATATCAAATTTAATTTAAAAAAAATCTGATTACAAATTACTTTTTTAGCGTAAACATTTGAGAAAAAAGTTGAAAAAGTAACACGATTCTCTGAATTTCTTTTTGCAGATCTTGCTTTTCATTAATAGTATTGATTATTAAAATGTATTCATTTCATTTTTCAGACTTCCTACTGTATGTATGATATATAGATCCCAATGTATGTTTATATTGAAAAACCGCTATAGGTATATATACCTAGACGTGATAATAAAAAGGCACTATAAAAATAGTTAACTATAGATTTGTCCAATATACTTCTATCTTCAAACTGTGGTAATTTGCCATTGTTCTTCATCAAAAACAAAACAAAAAAAAACATTTCTATTGTGTATTTTTATGTCTATTTTTATTTTATTTTTTGTCTGTGTACTGGAAGCTTCTTATACCAAGACAAAGTTCTTGTAAGCATACTTTCTTATATATCAATATAGTTAAAATAAAAAGAACTAAAACAAAGCAAGACATCTGAGGATCACAACAAAAATTTGTTTCAATTCCATAATTAACTACTTTGAACAGCAAAAAGTAAAATGAATACATGCAGATTGAAGGAGACACATGATGAGCGTGTTTTAATAAGAATGACTTCATCCAAACAATGACAAATATACAATATGAAAAGTATACAAATATAAACAAATCATTTTTCAAGTCAGCACTTATTTTTCACACGGCTATCTGTCTTTGTTGCTGCGGAGGTCAGTGGTCAGTGGGTCATGCTGAATGGTCTGGTGGAGCATGAGGGCCAGGAGTCCTGCTCTGTTGGTCATGGCCGTCCTCACATTGCGTTCTTGTTCAAACAACTCATCCAGCTTGTACCACTGTTGGGAGGGGGAAATATGAGGTATATAAATATTAACTAAGACTACTATGACAATAAGTTTTGAAGAACTTGACTGACCACTCTGACGCGCTCCAGGTCCACCTCCGCCCGTCTGAGCTTCTCCCAGCAGTAATGCTTGTTGCACTTGCGTTTCGAGACCCTGCAATACTCTCCAGTCGGCTCAAACACATTACGTACTAGTGGACATCCACACACCTCATCTGCTGCGACCTGAGAAGAGAAAAACAGAAAAGAGATTTACTGAACATAAATCCTGTCATGAAGAGATGTCTGAAGACACGGTTAGCAAGTTCAGGGGTTTTTATCCTGGAGGCTCCCCAGCACTGCACGTTTTGTATGGACACATCCAATTCAGGTCTTGCAGTCTCCGCTAATGAGTTGATGAGGTGTGTTAGATGAGAAAGACATACAGGTTTGAAAAACCCTGGTTTAGGGGGTGTTTACACAACACCACTTTCAACTAAGAACAAAACTTTTTATGCATTTTGGCCATTCATTTACACGACAACAGCATTTTGGGGTTGACAAACGTTGACTTTTTTTCAAAGCTTTTGAAAATAGCTTTTCCGTGTAAACTACAAAAACATGAATTTGTAAAAACAGTGATGTCATGAGCACGCGTATTACGTGTTCAGTCAAAAGGAATGCATATGTGTGCAGGCGAATAGCGTTTCTTTACAAAGTAGCATCACCAACTACTGGTCTGGTACGCATAATACAGCCTTTTTAGTCCTTTTCGTGGATCCATGTGAATGGAAATCGTTTTGACAATGTTGTCAGCTGTACACAAAACTTTTAAAAACAGCAAAGATCGTGTAAATGTACCCTTAGTTTGTGCAGAAATACTGAGAGACTATCACTAAACTCTCACCTTTGGATCTCTGGAATGTTCTGGACATAAAACTTGAAGTCTCTTGCAGTATGTTTTACTCTGAGCGTTGTAAACATCACAGAAGAGTCTTGTCGCCCTGTTAGAAGAGAGAAAGAATGAAATCTTATTTATATTTAAAAAAAATAATATATATTTTTTTTGTTTGGAGTCTTTTGAGTTGCCAAATAAAAAGAAAATCAAATGAGATGAAATACACTTGTGAAGTATTTAATTCACTGAATATCAACAATGAGTCATCACAGTTATTATAAAACAATAATAATAAAAACAATTATAATAAAAATGAAAGAACAACAAAAAAAAACAATTGTATTATATACACCATGTAAAATTTGGGTCAAACTGACCACCCATAAAGAAAGTAGAGAAATTAAAACAAGAAAACAAAGGATAATCAGGGTAATTCAAACAAAACTGCTGTACTGTATAGTAATGTTTCAAATATAGCCATCTTACCCTTCTATTCTGGTTGGGAAAATGGAACCAAAAGAGGTCTGACTTTCATACTGTTAAAACATCAAATCAAGCATTAGTATAATACAAATACATTTTGTTTAATAGGATGCCATATACGACAAAAAAAAATAAAATAAAAATCATCATTCACTAAATCAGTGATCAATAAATAGGCTCAGAAAACAAAACATTCACCTTGGCATAACATCGCTCCATATGCCTCAGCGCCACCTTGGGGTTGATGGGGTGACTGCAGGACACACAGAAGATCTGAAGGTCTGTGTCCTCACTGTCTGTTTCATTCACCTGCAAGACAGGACATTAGCTAGCTTACCCTAATAAGCCTGACAAAATCCCTGAAACACATACATTCCATCCAGTTATTCTATAAAATTCAATGACATTAGCATGAGAAAGTATTGCTGAAAACTCACATCCTCATCCTGTTGGATCACCTGCTGCTTGGCTTTGGCAATGATGCCCTCGAGTTCGTGGAAACGGCGCTCCATCTCGGCGAGGCGCATCCGTGCGGCCTGCTGCTCCCTGCGGATGCGCTCCAGCTGTTTTTTGCCCTGTTCCTCAGCGATGCAGGGGCTCTGCTGCCACTGCTGGATGCGCTGCGGGAGGATCTCGTAGATCCGGCTGCACAGATCAATAAATCCATACGATCTTCTTAAAACACATTAAACTGGTATAACATTGCGTGACTCTTCCATGCTGGTTGGCTGCACTTAATGAAATAACCTACTTGGCAGCCAGCTTCATGCCACAGTCCTCAGAGCAGTATTTTGAGTTTGGACGTGCTGACTCAATACAGTTCGGCCCCAGACACTGTTGCATGTCTCCTCCGTGTCTGCCATCTCCCCTCTCGCTGTGTCTCAAACGATCACGGTGCTTCTGTTTCTGCTTGTGGCGACGGGACTCTTTCTGTGAAAGGTGAGCACAATTAATGAAAACTATTTTTAAGAATGTTGGTAACAATACAGTTTCTGGTCCCCATTGCCTGCCAAATCATTTTTTAGTCATACTGGTTTGGAATAACATGAGAGTGAGTAAATGATTTTTGGGTGAACTATTTAACCTTCATGTTGTGTTCTGGACATTTTGACCAGTAGTGGATTTTCTTTCTCCCGAAAATTCTACTTAATGTTATTGCAGTGGACTAACTGACTTTGCTCACAAAGGGTATAACAGATAGATAATGTTTGTACTTTTTTGGAATGTTTTTCCCACCTTGTTACACTTGTGATGTTCCAAGTCAAAAACGCTCAGCCTATAAAAATTGCTTATAAATTTCTCTTTACACTATAATATTACCAAACACTATTTAATTTCTTTGTCAACTTTGTTTTCCTTAAATTAACAGGTTTTGTATTTCTTTTTGGAACCGATTGATCATTGAGTTTATGCACCTCAGTTTTTGAGTGAACAAAATTACCCACATGTAATGCTTTTTTTCATTCCATAATGAGGTGCAGAAGCTCAGATAAATGAGGCCTACGATCAGTCAGTTCCAAAAACAAAACAAAACTTGTGCTCGTTGAAAGAAAACAAGTTGGCAAAAAGATCGAATCTAAAACCCTATTCGGACAGGACAATGTTTTCTAAACTACATTTGAGTTTCAATTCTTATCACCCGACGTCTGTGATGTCATGTACCAATTCGGACGGGACAAAAACAAGTGTTTTCTAGATGTGATGTGGTTGCGTGCATCACATACAACGTTTATGTCTAATGAAATATGTATTAGTATCATTTTAATTTATTATAAAAACATTATTTAAATAAACTTCACATGACTTTATAGAAGTGGCTGCTTATAATAAACCCATGTAAGTGAGCAGGGAAATCTAGACAAGTATCTTACATGACGCTGATGTTAAAATGTCCAGTCGTAGCAGTTTCCGTGATTTGGCTCTTCTTATTAATTTTAATATTAATAAGAAGAGCCAAATCACGGAAACTGCTATGACTGACCGGCTCGGCTCGGTTTGTGTTCCCAGTGCAGTTTAGTACTGCTTTAGAGTAGGCGGGATTATAGACATGTCGTTATAGTTGCGCCGCCTCTACTGCCGTGACATCATCGTAAATGCGTTCGATCCTCGCTGGCTGTGCTGATTTAATCTAGCGGGTCTAGTGTCTCGTGTTGCAAGTTTAATGATGCAGGTAGTAGCGAGCCATAACGTGCCATACCATGCAGTGGAAAAGCGCCATAAGTCTGTGCAACACAACTTTCTGAAACGTCCCTCTGGAAAACTAGTCCCGTCCAAATAGGGCTTAAGATTTGGTTTGATAATATAGCATAACAAGAGATTTACAAGAAATTTTTTAATGGTCAGTCATTTTTGACCGGAAACACCAAACTAGGTAAGGACTGTCAGCATAGCACAAGGGTTAAGCAACACCGTGTTTCTCATTGTACCTTTTTGTCAAATTTCTTGTTTCTCCTCTTGACGTGCTTGACTTTTATAGCTTTCTTCCGTGGGACAGGACTGCAAAGTGGGCCGTCTTCATCATCACTGCCCCATGACTTAAAAAACAAACAAAAAACGGTCACGAGAGAAGGGTGAGGTTTGTTTATGAGTGCTGGACTTAAAGCAACATCCCCAATAAGCATATCTCACAAATTACTAATGTCAAAGTATGTCTTATAACCTGACAAGAGCTCAAATGAATGTATATACTAAGCGGTTGTGGTTAAGCTAGAGCAATTAGTCATTACCGCATTTCTGTCCTTGTAATGCTCATATGGCTCCATATCGTTCTCATCATAATCATCGGAGTATCGTCTATCCCTGTGCATTATATTGTCCTTTCTCTCACACAGAGAAAACTCCTCGTCTCGAACACGCAGCATTTTCTGCAAAAGCATTGTGAGAGAAAATTAACAACAAAACAAAAACTAAATAAACCACCTAAATAAACACTTACCCGTGCACGGACAACACACTGCCTTAGACGACATTTCTGACGAATCTTGTTTGGGCCGCCAAATTTCTTCATGTCTTTACAGAAGTCGCACTGACCACAGTCCTCCGTCCTAGTGCAGGGTTCACATTCACCACACATACGAGCAGAGCGCTTCACCTGGAATGCAGTTAGAGGGCAGAAATATTATTTACCTTTGTCTTTTAATAAAAGTAATAATTATATATTCCTATATTACACATGCATGTATATTGACGTGATAGTTATAAGGTATAATTAGAATATGGCTAAGTGATTTGAACTGATTCTAAAACTAAGATGACATATATATATATATATATATATATATATATATAGAGCTTTGAATCTTCATAATAATATATAATAACAATTTTAAAATGTGCTTTTTTAAATTCCAGTAAAATTATTATTGTAATATTTACAAAATTTTGGTCAGACTGCCCACCTATAATGCAATAGAATATTGACGTTAAGGTATAATTAGAATATGGCTAAGTGATTTGAACTGATTCTAAAACTAAGATGACATATATATATATATATATATATAGAGCTTTGAATCTTCATAATAATATATAATAACAATTTTAAAATGTGCTTTTTTAAATTCCAGTAAAATTATTATTGTAATATTTACAAAATTTTGGTCAGACTGCCCACCTATAATGCAATAGAGGAAGTGTTGCTATAATAAGCAAAGTTAGATGGTAAACTGGAGAAACACTAACTTTAGACCCTCGTCGCTTATCAATCTTGTACTCTGGAGTGCTGGATCGTCTTTCAACTCTCTCTGGCTCAACATCTTTATCACGGTTCTTTTTCCGATACCGTATCAAAAGAGATGGATCCAATTCTAAGAGATGAAGAATATTTTAGAATGCATTAACAGATATTCTAACACAACATATAATTCATTCAATTGCATATTTAAATATCTTCAGGTAAAACTCAATAGTCACTGACCCTGACACTGTTTGCAGTACCACTCCCTGATCGCTTTGGCCATCTTCTCTGTCACATGTATACAGTGACCATGGAACCACTCATTGCAGTTGTCACAACCACTACGGGAAAGGGATTCGATACAAATTAAGCTCTCAGTTTGGAAACATGCACTGTTTTGTCATATTTTCTGTGAAAACAAGATTTGTCTTACATCATGAAGCAGTTTATGTCTGGTTTTCGACAAATGCAGTAGAGAGGAGCATTCTCTCCATCTACTACAGAGTTGTGCATAGCTGGAGTCTGGTCTATATCAGACATCTCGCTGTCCTATGAAGACAGAGACACTACAATGATGGAAAATAATGGAAAACTGTTTACAAATAACATGAACTACAACAAGCTACACTTAATGGAAATTTATCAACCTCAAAAGACTGTCGAGATTCAAAGACAATGTTTGTATGGCACCCCACACCCGATATTAGAAACAATAGATAATAACAAAAATGATACTAATAGTAAAAATAATAATAATAAACAAAGATTAGACATCCATTTGAAACATAAAAGTAACGTTACATGTTTTGCCCGCAGTTCAACACCAGTGAGTCACAATACATATTAGCACGATAGCACACTTGTATACCAAAAAATCGATTAGATATTAATCTATGAAAATGTACTCCTGTTTACAACACAATTAGTGAAATAATTCGTTGTTTCATTTGCAACAATTGTTTTCAGAGAATGTATTTTGTTTTATTTAAACTGCTCAAGACGGAGCTAATATGCTATCAAATCATAATAGCGGACTTACCATCGCTAACGTTACTCCCCGCCCTCTAGAAGATCCGATCAAACTGAGCAAATGAAGATGAATTAAGATAATATCTCACTGCATGAACACGCCAGTGTCTTGAATGCTTCGACCATGACAACAGTAAAAATTCCTCACACAAAACTACGAACATAATAATTGTTACCTTATCTGCAGCTAACAGCGTCGTTTCGGTTTTGTTTGGCCAGAGAGTTGCTTGTCATAATAAAAGTCCTCATCGGGAAAAGTTATGTTCATTTTCTAGGTCGTTTAAAAACGAAGCTTATTCTATGGTACAGTCTAAAGGCCTAACCAATGTGTTATCTGTCACGGTTTAATAATAAACAACATCAATAATAACAATAAAACAACAACAACAATAATAATAATAATATTAATATAAATGCACATTTATTATTATTATTATTTATTTATTTATTATTTTCAATAATAGTCGTTGTTGTTGTTGTGTTGTTGTAATATATGTTATTGCGTTTATTTATTGGTAGGGGGTGTGGTGCATGTGCGTCCTATCAACACTATGACATGCTAACGAACGGATAATGATCAGGCAAAGCTACGGCCCCTACAGCAGAAGTAAGAGAAAGTCAATCTGACATCTGACGGACGATGGGATGAATGTGGTGGTGAAGGTTAGTGAATTTTAATAAATTTGAATGATCAAAGATAACAATACCTAAGATTTTACATGGTATATTTTGGCCATCGTAGAAAACAAGTAGGAAATTCAGGAGGCAACATAGTGTGTGTGCTTTTAAAAAAAAATTAATTGTATTAATTTTTTTATTTTAAATAAATTGTTTTAGGTTGACAAAGAAACTATTATAAATGTCACACTACTGCTAATATATGTATCTGTATACATTTGGCGACAATATACCGCAGTTAATATTGTTTACGTGATGACGAGCTGGTCAGGTGTGCTTTTACGATAATGATTTGATATTTGGGTTCCAGAAGAGTGTTAAATAACTTGTAATGTTGAATTGTTTGTGATGAGAATATTCAACATAGAACATTTTTTAAAATATCTATTGCATATTAATCAATTTAAGGTATATCTCAATTAAAATCCTGCCAGCTTGAACTGTCATTTATTTTTTCAAAACAAGGTTTTGAGATCTTGAAAAGAAGTTTTCCTGGCATCTCTCAGACTCAAGGTAAGCAAACATTGGACTAATAGCTTGCTGAAATTTATTGCCCTCTTTACATCTAAGATGCCTCTTATCCCTGTCACACAATATGTTTGCCAAATGGATTGAGATTAATAATAGATTAATGACTCTGGCACTTTTTGCTCCATCAGTACTTTTTGTGCTAGGCTTTGTATTTTTTTGCATTTATATAATGTGACCCTGGACCACAAATCCAGTCGTAAGTGTCAATGTTTCGAAATTGAGATTCATACATCATCTGAAAGCTGAATAAATAAGATTTCCATTGATGTATGTAATATTTGTTAGGATAGGACAATATTTGGCCGAGATACAACTAGCCTATTTGAAAATCTGGAATCTGAGGGTGCAAAAAAATCTAAATACTGAGAAAATCGCCTTTAAAGTTGTCCAAATGAAGTTCTTAGCAATGCATATTACAAATCAAAAATGAAGTTTTGATATATTTATGGTTGGAAATTTACAAAATATCTTTATGGAACATGGTCTTTACTTAATATCCTAATGATTTTTGGCATAAAAGAAAAATCTATAATTTTGACCCATACAATGTATTTTTGGCTATTGCTACAAATATCCCCAAGCGACTTAAGACTGGTTTTGTGCTCCAGGGTCACATGTTATTATTTGCTTTGTGCATATCAAATGTATAACTCTAAAATTAATATATCCATCCATAAAAGTAGTCATATTGGTCACAAAACAAGAAAAGTAAGAGAGTGTTCACATTATGGACTGTTAATTCCATAATATATCAACATGTCAAGTGATCAATTAGCTTTCTCCCTCCACAGTATTTTACCATTAGTATTTAAAATATGCCACAGACTATAGCACATCTCTTTTCTTTGCTTCCTGTGTTTGAATATTTAATGACATAGTTAAGAGTTCAAATGCTCTGGCATTTTTTCACTCTTTTTTCACATCTTTACACTTATTCCTTGTTGTAGCGAATACAGTGAGAGGAGTTTGAAAAGATGGATTGTGACCATGAGGATGAAAATGGTGGCCGGTTACCAGCTGGATCAAAATCCAGCTTTCGTGATGATGAGCTGCAAAACAGTTCAGCTCTTAGTACATCAGCTTTTCAACACACTGGTAAGACTTTTCTGGTCTCATTTAATACTTCTGTATAGAGGAAAAGAGCAACTAATAGAGTGGTTTGTTTATTTAACAGAGTCGTCTGATGTAAAAGACCTGGAATCTACTAGAACATGTCTTAAGGATAGTGAACTATCACCGACTGATGAACTTTCTGTGAAGGAAAACTCATGTCTTATTTCTCCTCCGAGCAAATCAAAACCGTTAGCATTTGGTGAATATCCAACACACTACTGTTCATTTTTTAAGCTAACATCCATATAACTTTATTATTGTCTCCTTTTTTTACAGATGTGCATATCAAAGAAGTAAAAGCAGATGTGAAAAAGCCATTTCAGAATGTCCTAAACCCTCCCGATGCTTTTCCTGTCTGTGTTCAACTACCCACAAACCATCTTAAAAAGTCACATATCACTGATTATAAAGCAACACACCGCCATCGCAAAATCAGCCGGTCCTCCACCTCCACATTGAGTCGTTTGAGCCTGAAAGCTCCTGTTGAAGGTAAGCAACACTTCAAATTACATTTGACTCAATGAAATGAGGGATTCAGTTTTTTATGACATCTTATGCATTATAGATGCTGAAATCCTCACTAGCACGACTGACAACAGCTTTCCCTCTTCCTGTCATCTTTTATCATACTGATGAGGATAAATTGATGAGGATGCACAACAAACATTTTTGGTGTGGTGCTGATTAGTAGGATAAAGGCCCCTTAAATTTATACAAAACAGGATAGCAGTTTTATGATGGACCACACTGTCAGCAAAGCTGTTTTATTTGTGATTACCACATCAATATTTTGTCAGTGATTCAGCCATTCATGGGATATGCTGGGTTCAATACAAGTTAAGCTCAGTCGACAGCACTTGTGTCATAATGTTGTTGATTACCACAAAACTTTGTCATTTTGACTCGCCCCTCCTTTTCTTTAAAAAAACCTCTGGTTTACAGTGAGGCATTTACAATGGAAGTGAATGAGGCCAATCACTGTTTTAATAGTATAGCAACAAGACATCAGCAATGATTTTACTGTGAAAAACAGTTTCTAACCTTTTCTGTGTAAAGTAACATTCAATTTTACAACTTTTTTTATTAAACTTTTTTTGTTGCCACGACAATGTAATGCTTAAAACAACTGAAAAAAAATTATGATTTAAAGGAACACTCCACTATTTTTGAAAATAGGCACATTTTCCAACTCCCCTAGAGTTTAAAAAGTTGAGTTTTACCGTTTTCGAATCCATTCAGCCGATATCCGGGTCTGGCGGTAGCACTTTTAGCTGTAGCTTAGCATAGATCATTGAATCTGATTAGACCGTTAGCATCTCGCTCAAAAATGACCAAAGAGTTTCTATATTTTTCCTATTTAAAACTTGACTCTTCTGTAGTTACATCGTGTACTAAGACCGACGGAAAATGAAAAGTTGCGATTTTCTATCTAGTTCCTAGCCATATCGGCCTAGAGAATCGCAACTTTTCATTTTCCGTCGGTCTTACGATGTAACTACAGAAGAGTCAAGTTTTAAATAGGAAAAATATAGAAACCTTTTGGTCAAAAACTCAACTGTTTAACTCTAGGGGAGTGTTCCTTTAAAGGAATAGTTCACCCTAAAATTTTAATATACTTATATTGTAAATGCATGACCATGATGCTTTCTTTAAAAAAAACAAAAAACAGATATAAGTTTAAATTAATCTTGTGGTAATCAACATTATGCCACAAATGTCAATTGATCTTATCTTTTTGTATTGAATGCAGAATATGCATTTAATCTTAAATAAATTCTTTGCTTTTTTCTTGCACTTCTAGATCTGTGTGCATCCTTTCTGTTGGCGTGTTTGTTCTGCAAGTTTTGGGATTGCGTGCTGGCCGTCGGTGATGGATGTCAGTACTGCGTGGCCTCTATCTGTTCATCCTTCTGCTCTAACGCATGCTGTTGTGACCCTTCCTCTCTGGAGGACTGTATAGATTTTTGCCCATGTTGCAGCTGCACTGAATTCATGGAGGCTTGTGGCTGTAGTTGTGGAGAAAACACCTTTGACTGCTCTATTTGCGATATCTGTCAACAGACAACTGAGTGTCTGGAACTAGGCATGGAACTCTCTCAGCTTCTGTTTCACTAGCTGCTCATGACATCTCACACTCATTTATATACTGATCATGACAATCACATAAAGCTGGAATGGAATGTACCAAATGTAATGTGCTGATTTCACAAGCATGTACATCTGCTGGTTGATCATGGCTGTGATACTGCAAGGCTGCATTTGATACTGCATTCGAGGGAAAAAAGCATATGCCATTTACGTCACCTGAACCAGAATATATTGAAATATTACGTTTTTGTTTAACTCGTTGCAATTTGAGAGTCAATACTTGGTCAAATTAAATTGTCAAAGGTAGAATTCTTATTTACTTTGAAAATCATCTTTTACATTTTTTACGTTCATTAACTTCTTAAATTTTAGTTTACATTGTTATGAAGATAAATTGCTTTTATTGGCTAACTGTGTGTGATGCAATGATTCATGATATGATGCATCTTATATTCTGTTCTTGAATTAAAAATATAAAACAGCTGTCTTTATCTTTTAAAGCTCCTTTGTGTGAAATGGATGTAAGTCAATACATAAGTACTAGATTTGTTTACCTAGAACAGATCACTTGCACATCAAATCTAGCACTTTAAATTAATTTTGAGATGATACTGGAGGTAAATATGCAAATGGAAACTCTAAAAAAGAGAAACATTTGAAAGTCAAGCAATCTAATGAGATTTATTCTCATCAGTTTATTTTAGCCAATTAAAGGCCGCCAACACACAGGGATTCTAATTAAAATACATTTTCTCTCAATTATAAATTAAGTGCTTTGAAAAACCTTGTTTACAAAAAAAGAACACCACCTTCCTTTTAATTGAGTACAGATGTAATGAAAGTAAAGGCAATGACACACACCAGCAGCAGAACAATAACTGGCAATTTAGTTTTAATGAGTGGAAATATGTCCTAAGACACACTAATGCTTATTTCTAAGGACTGTACTGTCAGCACTCGAAACAATAAAACAATATTATTGCTGTGTGACTTCAAATAATTAAATCACTTCAAACGTCCATGCCTGTGATAGAAAAAAGCGATATTGCATAATCACATTCAAGTTCTTAAATACATTTTACAAGTTTGCATTTAGCTTTAAATCATATTGTTTTATATATTATACATTCATTTGAATTGCTGCAGAATTAATAGAGAACAACTTTTAAACCTTTGAAGATTTGTATTCATTTAGTTACAAACCAAACAAATGACTTTTGTTCCTTTACGCTAAAGGCACAGTTTGATCAGAGATGAAACTTCATTTGGCTTTCACAGGCAGTAGTCTTAATGTCATATTTCTGAGCACAATACAGATGTGCAAGTTTACTGTCGGAACATTTATCTTCGCTGGTAAGCGTGTATTTAGCTGCATCTAACAAAATGCTGATTTAGATGTACTGGTTAAAAAAAGCACTTTAGGCAGAGGTAGCTTGTAAAATTCTATACCTGAAAAGCTATTTGTGCATGACATTTATGTGGCTTGTTTCCTTCTACACATCGTAAAAATCTGTAACACTTTAGGCAAAATTCATTAACATAAGGTATCATGAACTAACAATGAACAACAATTTCAACAACATATATTAATCTAGGTTAAATGTTAATTTATAAATATACTACTGTACATTGTTACTATACATTGTCCATAATTACTTTTTATTTATACATTTTTAGAATGCATTACAATATATTATTTTAAAATGTATTAGTATATGTAGAAATTAACTTCTAGTAAAACTAGAAATAATTTGAAGTTTTTTCATGATACCTGATGTATTCAGTAATGCTAATGAATTTGTACGAATTTTACCTTATAGTAAATTGTTACCAAAAATCATGTATGAGCACCTGCACCATCACATATTTGTTTAGCAATGTAACATTGAAGAAAGTCAAATGAACTAAACATAAAAGGAAGTGTTGTAAACTAACAAATAAAATGTAGAAATTTCCAACCAGTTAGTAGTAAATACGCAAGTACTTGGGTGAAAGTAAAACAAGCAAAGAATGCTAAAAAATAGAATTTTCTGATATATGCAGTAAATATTGCTTGAACATTTTCAACATAATATGAAAAATGAGTTCATGCTATTATACAACTCCAAAACATCCCTTTGGTGCGACTACTCACGCCACACTCCAAAATCATAATATATATGTGCACGTGCATGCTCTGAGTGCAGAGTCTAAAACATTAATATACGTCACATGATCTACCCTTACAGCAACACAGCTATGCATAGACAGGATAAAATGTCCTAAATTGTAGCTACAAAAAGGCTTAATGTTTTGGGTGCGTTTCAAATTTGGGATAAACTTTTGGGTTCACTGACTGTCTACAAAACTGTGTAATACTATAGTACATTTTTTTAATGAACTATTTTATGGAGATATGACAGCACAACACATGGAGTGTTTCTAAAACGGATAGTCCACCAAAAAAATGGACATTTCAGAACACAAAAGAAGATATTTTAAAGACAATTGGTAACCAATCAGTTTTGGTAACCACTGTCTTCAAAACTGAGACATATCTCAAAATATCTTCTTTCAAGTTCCACAGAAGAAAGTAAGTCATGCATGTTTGGAAAGACATGAGCATGAGTAAATGATGACAGCATTTTCATTTTTGGGTGAGCTATCTCCTTAAAAACATCCCATGGCTTCCCACACGAGGAAAAGCACAGAAACATACATATAGTAGTCAGTTCGGTCACAAGTCATCCTCCATGGTCACACTACTCCTGCGGCTGCTGGTCTTGGAGGCTCCAGGGGACATCGGGGAGAAGAGTGGATCTGAAGACCTGACGGTGGGCATCGTGCAGCCGTCATCCATCAGAATGTCACTAAAACCCACGTCAGGGTAAAGATCAGAGGCCGTAGGGTCGTCCAGCTCCGCAAAGCTAAACGTATCCAGATCGAGAGGGCCGCTTACTGCTGCAGCAGCCGGAGTGCTGGAGGAAGGTATTGTGAGGAAGGGAGAAGGGGAAGTCTGTGTCATGACTCCATCTATGCTAAGGTGGCTCTGAGATTGGCCTTCCCCAGAGCCAGGCTGCATGGAATGGTTTCCTTGTAGTAGCTGTTGCTGAAGGAAGGAAGCGTCTGCACTCAGGCCTGGAGACATAGTGGTGGAGAAGCCATGATGATGAGCTTGCATCTCTAATGCCTGTGTGCAACAAACAGCAGGGGGTGTTAGAGTCCATATTTTTTCAGGATATCACAGTGTTCAGTTTTCTAGACAACTGTTTTAATGTTCACATTTATGTTGATGGCATGTTCATGTTGTATAATGGAGGAAGTGACGTGTTAAATGGGATCGATAAAGGATGATGTGTTTTTGGGTACGGACAGAAAAGCGAACATCCTTGTTTGGACTTTGTGTTGTAATACAGAATGACAGTCGATCACATACCTGTATGTGGAGCAGCAGAGCCTGGTTGGATTGCTCCAGTTTCTTCTGCCTCATCTCAATCTCTTTGGCCCTCTGTTGCTCTTTCTGAAGCTTTCTAATATAATCAACAGAAGCCTTCAAAATGGTTCCCTTGTTCCAACGCATTTCCCTGTCATTTTAACCAGACAAGATGTAAATATTATGCAAAAACAGTAATATTGTGAAATATTACAATTTAAAATAATGAAATATGATTACAATTTAAAATAACAATTTACTTCTTTTTTTATTATTTTTTATTTTAAGTATTTTAAAATGTATCATTGGTGAAAACAGTTGTGTTGCTTAATACTTTTTGTGGAAACCGTGACTCATTTTTTCAGGACTCTTGGATTAATAGAATTTTTAAAAGAATAGCATTTATTTGTATTTTATCAATCTTTTGTAACATTAAAAATGTCTTTGCTGTCACTTTTGATCAATTTAATGCATGCTTGCTGAATAAAAGTTTTTATTTATTTTCAAGAAAAAAAAATTATTGACCCAAACTTTTGAACGGTTTTGAACTTTTGTCAATTTTAAAACAAAATAGCAGTGGTTCAAGTGCTGCTGACATGCCATTCAATAAAAAAAAAAAGAGAATTAAATCAATAAGAGTCTGATCACAGCCTTCAAAACGAATTTGAAGCATAAGCCATAAAATCAGCCAAGAGTGTCCAAAACATTTCACAAGTATTGTATATTTTTGTGAAATGATGTGTGGTTTCTCTAAAAAAGTTCTTCAAAAGGAAATAAACTTACGGATCATTGGATTTGGGTATCATAGCCCCTAATTCCTTTATTCGGTCATTGATGTTGAATCTCCTCCGCCTTTCAACTGCAAAAAGCAAAACATTTATTGAGGCTAAGCCGTGTAATGACAATACGCAAGCAATATACTACTGGAGCCTGTGTCTTTTGAACTCACTGAGATTGTGATTATCTTTCTTTTGCCTCTCCTTCACGAAGGCTCTGGTATCTACGTCTGAAAATAAACAGCTATTGTGACTACCACACAATATTGTAGATACATAAACACAACAAACAACTGAAACAAATGAAATACAGAAGATGGGCTGAGTAAATCATTACCAGTTAATTCCCTTTTAATATTAGTCAGATCTGCTGGACAAGAATTGCTGACGGCGATGGTGGGGGTCACCATGCCAGGACTGTTGTAGACATCCAGAAGGTTGCCTGGTAGCTAAGACAATAACAGAGAAATTGAATCAAAAATCTTCAAAACATCAAACTGCACCAGGAAAGATCACAGTAATATGTGACCCTGGACCACAAAACCTTAAGTCACTGGGATATATTTGTAGCATACAAAAATACATTGTATGGGTCAAAATGATTGATTTTTCTTTTATGCAAAGAATCATTAGGATATTAAGTAAAGATCAAGTTCCATGAAGATATTTTGTAAATTTCCTACTGTAAATATATTAAAACTTAATTTTTGATTAGTAATATGCATTGCGAAGAACTTCATTTGGACAACTTTAAAGGCGATTTTCTCAATATTTTGATGTTTTTGCACCCTCAGATTCTCAAATAGTTGTATCTCTGCCAAATATTATCCTATCCTAACAAACCATACATCAGTGGAAAGCTTATTTATTCAGCTTTCAGAAGGTGTATAAATCTCAATTTTGAAAAATTGACCCTTATGACTGCTTTTGTGGTCCAGGGTCACATATGGTGATCACATCAGCCTAAAATATATAGTTTAAAATCAAATATCACTTTACCATCAAGTATACTACTGTTCAAGCACCTGGCTATAAATGAACTCCACGAACACTGACATGTGCTATAATCAACTGATGCAAAATCTTGTCATTTAAGTATGCAAAGTAAATGTGTTAGAATTCAATGGTTGACTATATTATTACATGCAATTAAATTACTGAATTGTTCATAACATTCATACAGAGAAAAAAAAACTTGCAGACAAGTTACTATAATAACATTATTATTATTAATTAAAATAACTATGTAATTTCATTCTAATATAAATATTCCATATTTATACATTACAATGAAATATATAATATATATATATATAACAACATTATTTTAATCTGAAACTGCAGCGATTCAAGATGGATTTCTTTAAGAATCAAGGCCAATAAATTAAAGAATGAGATTTTACCTTTTTTTCTTTTCATGCTCCCGCAATAAAACTAAAATCCTCATTTTATGTCACTTCACTTTTACTCTTTCCTCCAGAAAAAAAAAACTAAAGTAAAATCCTTCTTTCTTTCTATCCCGTGCCATTCCCCAGCAAGCTCTGCACACTCTGTTCACAGTCCTTTTTGTGCCCTCCCTGATGATTCCTGCCTGGCAGGTGTTAGTGAAGTGTTAGAAGTGAATGTTTATGTAGTTTGCTGAGGTGTATCCCCATTTATCACCTCCCTGGTAAGTGCAATGGTTAGCCTTCACTCTTAAGAGGGGTGGGGACATTTCAGGAAATGATCTCTCTGTAGCTTTCAAAATGGTTTGTGGTGGTTTACCACAAATATAGCTGGGGAACATTGCCGTAATGTTATGGATGTGTTCATCAATAATGAAGATGATCGCTCAGCTTACCGTGTTTGGGAGTTGCAGGCCAGAATCTATCAGTGACATGATGTCATCATTGAAGCTGGATTCAAGGCTGATGATGTCGTCGATTACATCATCCATCTGATCATTAAATGTTGAGAGTTAAGATCATTGAATGTTGAGTGTTGCATATCTAATCACATGATTAAATAAACTGGGTTATAAACATGTATTTAGGGAACCAATGAACTGTGTTCTTAACAAGAAAACTGTCAAGTGTGTGTTTTATGGGCGATCTAAAGCAGAAGTGCTGTATGGTGTGAAAGAGAGGTCCAAATATAATTAAGCTGCTGGTGTGGTATTTTGCAGTACAATGTAACACAAAGCTAGTGAGGGGGCAAGCAGAACAGGGAAAGGTAAGCGTGTTCGCCTACAAAAATAAGGTTCCATTTTTTTAACATTAGTTAAGAATTTTAGTTAAGTTAGTCAGTTACTTATTTACTAATACATTATTAAAATCAAAAGTTGTACCTGTTGAAATTTAATGGACCTGAGCTAACTTGAACTAACAAAGAACAGTTGTATTTTAATTACCTAAAGTTGACAAAGATTAATAAATACTGCAACAAATATATTGCTCATTGTTAGTTAATGTATTAACAAACGTTAAATAATGAGACTTTATTGTAAAGTGTTACTGCTGTTAGGAAGAATATTAATGTATATTTGAGCAGAAATAATTAGAAAAAGAGGGAAAAAGTGGAAAAGACTTCTTTAGTATAAATCAGTAACCATAAAACAAATTAGTGTTTCTAAGCTGGTGGGCAGATGTTTTTATAGGTTTGCAGACAGTGGTAAAAATGCAAAATGAACAATAAATTCCAACTATACAACATATAATTGTGCATTTTAAGATCGTAAAATAGGTTTAGCAACTTTAAGGGAGGGGGAAAACGCTTCGTTTTTGTTTTATTTTAAAGACATTTTTGTTTATTGTTGTATGATAAACAATTATGATGCTGTGTTGGGTCGTTATTTAATATCCAATATAAAAATGTAAAAAAAAAAAATGCTACTTTCAATTTATGTTTACACAAACAGGCACGTTTACACGAATGATGATAACTATAACAATAACCAGAAAGTTTTAATAATTATTGGAATTCATAGTCCACAAAACAACTATAACAATAACACCACAGAGGAATATAGTTTTTAGAACAGTTTTTTCCAGTTGGTGAACAATAAAATCATTGACAGCCAATCAGAATCCTTTTGGCGTTAAAGAGTTCAAGCATTAAAATTGGCAGATGACATAACTGCAGTAGAATGTTATTGGACACCAATACAGTTATCTTGATAGTTATCATTCATGGTGTGAACTGGCCTTTAAGAAGCTCCTACATTTGAATGAGATGATCAGCACACAGTGTATTTTTTAAGATGTGTATTACCTCTTCTTTGTTGGAGCCCAGGTTAAGATGTGCCATTGGGCTGTTGGGAGCACTGCTTGCAGAGAGGCCCCTCTCCGGAGCGGAGTTTGACTGCAGAACGGGGGATAAACCGAGAGTTTGTGTGGCAACTTTATTTCCTAGTGTGGTGGACAAGTACTGCTTCACTTGCTGCCTCTGAGCCTGCTGGATGTGGTATTTAGTTGGGTTTTCAAGATGAGTTTGCACCTACAGCAAAGTGAAAACACTGGATCAATGGCCATGCAAAAACAGTGACATTTCATACTCTACGCATTACGTTGTTGTCCACGTAGTAGTTATCATGAAGGAAATTCTGTCACTTTCAATTAAAAAGGGGACTCGCACTTGTTAAGTCTACATTGGATGAATGTGACATGAAACTAAAATTACACTTTCGTGGAGCTGTCTACAATGAAGGCTCTCATTGCAACTGTCTGACGCGTTTAAAAATATATCATAGATAATGTATTTATTAACCTTTATTTAACCAGGCAAGTCAGAATAAGCAACAGCCTGGCATATCATATCATATCAATAAAACTATTTAGCATTTTTCTAAAATAGCATCTGCAAAAGTCCAAATATTTTATATAAATGATTTTCTTCAATTTTTTTTTACATAATTATATATATATATATATATAAATAATATATATTTTTTTCATTTTTGGTTTTAGTTATTTTAGTACTTCAGCTTAAAATTATTTTATTTCCCTTAGTTGCCGAGGCAACATTTCTAATTTTATAATCTAATTTTAGTTTAGGTTAAGTTTCCAATATTTCAATATCCAATATTTACATTTTATTTCAGTTAATGGAAATTGTTAATAGTTTTAGTTTACAATAACAAAATGGGTATTTAAATATTTATATTTATATAACTTCCAATAAGTTTATTTTACAATGTTTATTTTCATTTTTGTTTTATAAACTTTCAGCTGATTGTATCATGGCTACTAGACATGTAGAGAGAGTGTCAAGCAAAGAAACTTTTTAAAGGCTCATAAGAAGGTCCAAACCCACCTTCAGAACCTCCACCGGTACTTGAGCTGGAGAAGGCCTGGCAGCCATTGGTGGCACCGTGACGGAGATGGCGGGCGTGGATTCTAAAGGGCGGAGCTGAGCAACAGAAGCCTGCTGCTGCGCCTCCCTCCTCTCCTGCTCCTGTGCCTGCTCCCGCATCAGCTGTTGCCGTAGCAACACTCGGGATGACATGGCTACGCTGGTTCCACAGGTCAAGTATGGGAAGAATTAACAAGCTGCAGTGGTGAAAGCATCAAGAAAGTTGTCAATAGTACTAGAGGCAGCATAAAAGGAAATTATGGAAATGGTCACTTCTCCCTTTGTACAATGAAGGGTTAAGAAACAGGGACATTCATCACACTCAGAAAGTTGCATTCAAAGAGAAATGTAATACTGTACCAAAGCTCGATCAGCAAACAGATTCAGTTCTCAAACTATATATGAATAGAAATTATATCAACAGTACTTGTATATATAATTAAATTAACACACAAATCACAAGTAGCATACTTAAATTGCAACTGTGCATTTTCAAAAACTATAAAAACTACCCAACAAGCGATATATTCAAAAATACAATAAAACGTGTACGACCAAAATCCACTTTAAACTTAAGATCGGAATACGCATCATGTCATATGATTGAAATAGAGCTCATGGGGAAGTACAGAATTTACCAGATGACAGCTAAACAAATTTCCCTTTAAATACCAACAAATCACCCGGAACACTAATTTGAATGCATTTCTGTTACAATGTTTATTTTCATTTTTGTTTTATAAACTTTTGGGTCTTTTTTTAAACTTTCAGCTGATTGTATCATGGCTACTAGACATGTAGAGAGAGTGTCAAGCAAAGAAACTTTTTAAAGGCTCATAAGAAGGTCCAAACCCACCTTCAGAACCTCCACCGGTACTTGAGCTGGAGAAGGCCTGGCAGCCATTGGTGGCACCGTGACGGAGATGGCGGGAGTGGATTCTAAAGGGCGGAGCTGAGCAACAGAAGCCTGCTGCTGCGCCTCCCTCCTCTCCTGCTCCTGTGCCTGCTCCCGCATCAGCTGTTGCCGTAGCAACACTCGGGATGACATGGCTACGCTGGTTCCACAGGTCAAGTATGGGAAGAATTAACAAGCTGCAGTGGTGAAAGCATCAAGAAAGTTGTCAATAGTACTAGAGGCAGCATAAAAGGAAATTATGGAAATGGTCACTTCTCCCTTTGTACAATGAAGGGTTAAGAAACAGGGACATTCATCACACTCAGAAAGTTGCATTCAAAGAGAAATGTAATACTGTACCAAAGCTCGATCAGCAAACAGATTCAGTTCTCAAACTATATATGAATAGAAATTATATCAACAGTACTTGTATATATAATTAAATTAACACACAAATCACAAGTAGCATACTTAAATTGCAACTGTGCATTTTCAAAAACTATAAAAACTACCCAACAAGCGATATATTCAAAAATACAATAAAACGTGTACGACCAAAATCCACTTTAAACTTAAGATCGGAATACGCATCATGTCATATGATTGAAATAGAGCTCATGGGGAAGTACAGAATTTACCAGATGACAGCTAAACAAATTTCCCTTTAAATACCAACAAATCACCCGGAACACTAATTTGAATGCATTTCTGGAGCTATAAACAAACAAAAACACTTCAATCACGATTGTGCAGTTAGATATGCTACTGTAGCTGAGGAGTTGTGTAATAGTTCGCTACACTGTCGGGATTAACCGAACTATTTCAAGTTGGAGAAGTTCGTTAATTTAAACCAAATTAACTTGTGTATTCATTATTTACAACATTAAGCAAATGTAACTGCATATGACCATCTCTATGGCGCATTTAACAAACCCGGAATAAGTTCGTTGTTTTTGACAGCATCCAGCTGTTAACGCTAAGCTAACAAGCTAGCTAGTTAACATGTCAACCAACGTCAAACTGACACGTTGCCTGTATTTAACTTAATTTTCTTTCACGCAGAATTATTCTGAGATTAACACGGCTCACACATAGGTGTCAGCTCAACAAGAGGTCGAAATTAAGTTGTTTTGAATTACCTGGTTGGTGTTAGCAGAAGTAAAGCGAGTTTGCTAGAAGAATCGCCATTACTCGCATGAGGATTTCCTTGTTTTGGATGTGACAGACTGAGCCCATCTCTCCTCATCACACTCATGCCCTTCCTCTTTCACATGTAAAGTTTTCTGTCATTGTTAGCTAAAACTAAAACTATTAAAAAGTTAGGTAATTGAAATACAGCTGAAATAAAGTAAAAATATTATAAGAAAATTAATCTTTGAAAATTAGAACGGTTGCACTTATAACTGAAAAAATCTAATATGACAAATTAAAAATCACATCAAAATTACTAAAACTTACAACGAAAATGAAAATATTAAGATAAAAGCTATTTATAAATACTATGAGAGAGAGAGAGAGAGAGAGAGAGAGAGAGACAGACAGACAGACAGCACCAGTCATTGGTTGGACACACCTACTTAACTACTATTCTTAAACATGAAAAATTGTAATAAAGTAAAAATTCCGAAATGACTACATGAAAGTATGGGGAAAATATTGTGGCAAAAAAACAAAAAAATCAGTCAAATCAAAACTATTTTATGTGACTAAATTACAGGCTACTCTTCCTTGATAATCTGGTTTAACTAGTTCCTATAAAAGTAAATAAATGTTTGTTTGTTCTTAAAATTCATAAATAACAGATTTAAATGTAAATGTTTTTACATTGGTGACGACGATGGCAAACTGTCAACAAAACATTTCAAACCATCATAGTTGAATAGCTCAAGTCAAGTTTTAAACAGATTTTTTTTTAAATGGTTGAAAGATGGTACGAGTTTCTCTGGTACAAGGAGCTGTACAGTAAAAGAAAACCTGCAGGTGATTTATGAGTAGAAAGCAGGTCAATAAATAGCCACAGAAATCTAGTGGTGTCATTCTTTTCAATCAGAGAAAAGATTCTTTATTTGCATATTTTATAGATCATTTAAATATCTTGGTCTAATGCTCGCCGCATCAGCTGTCAAACAAGGAGAAATTCAAAGCTGATGTAAGAGAATCTGAAAGTTTGTCTATGAAAGAAGAAAGGAGAAGATATGTTAGAATACATAGTTTTTTAAGCAGTGTATTTGGCATGTACTATATGTAAAAAACAAACTGTATCCAAAATAAATGTTTAATGGCAAGCATGTTGAAGATTACCTGATAGGCTGTCAATTCATTAAATGATAAGCAGTTTTGCCACAAGGCAGTTTTTGTTTTGGCAGTTTATTCAGTGTAGGGAAGTCTTTACTCCATTTGCATCCATTAAAAAAAAAACAGCCTCTGGTCTTCTTTTTTTGCTAACCTTGGAGGCTTGCTTTAAATTGGCTTTGGAGTCAGGAAAAACAATGTTGGTCTTACCAGCTCTTTTTTGCTGCTTCTTTCTCTTTTTGTTGGCAGCCAGGAGAGCCTGGCCTTTCAGGAGTGGGTCAACATCCAGGATGTCTTTTAGGTCTACTGGCTTTGGGCCTACAGCTTCAATTGCAGTACTGCTTTTTGTCTTGGGAACCTTTAGCTCAACGGTCATTGGTCCGAACTTAATGGAAGAAATATAATTGAAAATCAAAAATTAGATTTGAGTCTTAAAACGCACTATAACAAATTACCATCAAACTAACCTATGCGCACTGAACGACTAATTGTAGGTGGGTGTAAAATTATCTTGAATTAAGAACTGAAATGCATAATACCTCTGGGTACTCATCTGCATCCATTGATTCAACCGTGTCTTGAAGTTCAAGGTCCTCTGATGGGTCATCCATTTGCTGTTCTGCTAGCTCTTCTACTTGACCTTGTGTCAATCCTGACGTAGCCATACAGAACCCCATCTGTGCATCAGATGCACCACATTCTAAATGGTACAAAAATAAAATGGCATAAGTGTGTGGAGGTAATGCGTGGTTACAAAACCTTTGGAAATGTCATGGAATTTTCACTGATAGTATAGACAGGGTTACCAGCCAGCGCCTCCAGATTGCCCTTCTCCAGTTCATCCCAGTCAAAAGCTTTGCCCATCTCAGCAACAATCTCAACTGACATGCGTGGGCAGTGTGTGTGTCTCAGGAGGATGTGTAAAGTAGCTAATACGACCCCTTTGAAACACAGAGAAAGATTTCAGAATGAACTTTACAGTAGTCGTCTGTTTTTGACCAACCAGCAACAGCTAAAGTAGCAATTAAATTACATCAAATTAAAGTCTAAAACTGAATCTTTTTCGGCCCTAAAAACACTAGGAAATGCAATTATATGCTTTTTAATTTTATGTCTTTATGAACTTTTTGAAGCTTGAAAATCGTGGACTTGCAATAAACAGACAAAATTATGGGAGAATATTAAAATCTTCAACAGTTCCAAAGATGGACAAAATAGGTTTGGAACGACTTGAGGGTGAGTAAATGACAATTTTCACTTAATTTAACATTTTATTTTGTGCATTCAGTTTTTCTAACCTTTTATGCCATTCTTTCTTCTGTGAAACACATAAGATATTTTGAAAAACATCTGTGTTTATCCATGAAATCCATAGTCATGGGGTCCAAACTTGTTTTGCACATCTTTGTATGTGAAAAAACAGGTGAAACATTCTTCAAAATATCATTATTTTTTGTTTTGCAGAAAAAACTAAGTCATGGGGGTTTGGAACAACAAAGGAATTTTCATTTTTGTGTAAAGTATCACCCTTAAAGATCAACAGGTAACTGACGTTAAGGTCAACGGGACTATAACCTCACCCTGTCCAATCCATAAGAACACTCTTGGCAGCTTTGTCAGAGTCAGGTAGTCCTCCTTTCCTCAGCTTGCCTTGACGACGGGCAAGTAAGGCTAGGAACTCATGTGCTGTCTGGAAGTCTGGAATTTCATAATGATCCATAATCTACACAAGAAAGATTACAAACAACTAATCTCAATTGTTTGTAATACTATGACTACCCATTCAATTAAAGCTCCTGAAATATGAGTTGCTACCTGTGCTTTATTGCAGCGCCTCAATATGGCTTCAACAGGTGGAATTGGGTCCATCAGCTGTTCAATCTTGACACAGTTCCGAAGGATCATGGCAGCATCACTGGTCGAGGTTGCCATGACAATACCAGGGCAATCTAAAAGTTTGATGTGCTTATCTAGATGGACTTCCTGTAAACACCTGAAAAACAGATTGATTTTAGTGAAAGAGCAGAAGGTTTTAATTAGAAAAAAAAAGACTTTAATTTTATGGAAAATATCAACATACTTAGTAACTCCAGGTGTAGCGCCAACATTACATGCACGAGAACGCTTCAAGCTGTTAATTAAACTGCTTTTCCCCACATTCGGAAAACCTGAAACATTTAAGCGGGGTAATGTGATTCCAAAAAGACGGGTGTCTGTTGCTAATTTGCTCATTATGGAATTAGCTACATGTAACAAAATAATAATAATAATAATAACTTAGCAGTCATATCTCAACTGTTGTATGAAACTTACCAACCACTCCTACACTTATGGCAGTTTTTATATCTTGGTTACGGCAGTAGTTTCCCAAAAGATTCATTAAACAATCCGCACCGATACATGCACTGCTTTCAAGCAGCTCTTGAGTAGCCTGGGTCACAGGCACACGACTCCGTTTCTGTAATCGTCACACAGAAAAATATTACTGTAACTTTGTGATTTTTTCATTAACAGTCCACAGTAAAAAATAAATAAAAATAAGGTACACTGATTTGTTGAAATAATGAAATTTTTGTTCTGCTGCTGAGTGGACGATTTGAAAGCCACAGTAGGAAACTCATTGCGAAGATACTTAATCCATTTTTCCACAATTTCTTTGGACACCAAATCTGTAGTGATCAATGTAGAGATTTTTATTTTATGCATTTCTGTCTGCTGCACCTTGAAGTTATAAATGCTAAAAAGCAAGTACTGTCTTACCAATTTTATTGAGAACAAGGACAATTTTCTTGTTGGTTCCACTTTGGACAACAGCCTGTTCAACCTGTAGACAGCGGCAGCCTAAGGGGTCTCTTGCATCCAGAACCTCTAAAATAACATCTGCTGCTTCTATTACCTGATATAAAAAGAATCAAAAAAGTAAACCGTCATTAAGAATTGGCCATTAGATGTGCATGTTCAATGTGAAGTATAAAGGGTTATCAAAACAGATCAGTACAGGAAACAGTACCTTTTTAAATTCTCTGCAGTATGCTTTTCTTGAGTTCTCAGTCTCAAACTTGACATGCTTTTCCAGGTTTTGCATTTGAATTTCCTGCACCATTGCAAAATAAATAAAAAAAAATAGAGGGTTAAGACAAAGGTGCAACTCTACAATAGGAAGATTTATAGGGGTGGATCATTTATATTCCCTCACGGTAGTTGCACAAAATCGTGACATGGATAAACTATAAAATGTAATTTGCAAACATTTCAGGCTGTTCTACTGTATATCCATTTACAAAGAAACACCACTTCTGAATTGGCCGAACAACCATGCATTAGAAAAAAAAAGTGTGTATAACATACTGTACACTACTGTTAAAAAAAAAAATGTACGGGGGTGGGGGGCAGGGGGATAATTAATCAATTCATTTATTCATCAAGGATGTGATAAATTGATTAAAAAAAGGTAACAGTAAAGATATGTATAATGTTACAAAAGTTTTCAAATAAATGCTGTTCTTTTTTCTATTTGGCCTTTTTTTCTTTATTTTCTATTCATCAAAGAATCCTGAAAAAATATAACCCGCTTTCCACAAAATGTTTTCAACATTCACAATAATAAGAAATTTCATAAAAATATATAAATATATATATTATTGACCCCACATTTTTTAAATGTACTGTATTTTAAAACACATTACATGTATTCTATTCTATTTTGTTCTGTTCTATATTCTAGAGAAAACCTAATACTTTGTCATAGTAAAATGTCATAGACACCAACCCTCTGTTCAAACTCTCTCTGCCGTAATTGGATGTCTTTCTGAAAACTGTCCAGACTTCTCCGTTTCATCATTTCCTTCTCTCTTGACAACCTCTGCCTCTCCTGTTGCTCCTCCAACTAGAAAACAGTTGACAAAAATTGCACACCAGCATTTTTTATATAAAGCTCTTCAATTAGTCATATAAATAAAGGTAAAATCATACAGTCGTGGTCAGAATTATTGGCCCCCTTGGTAAATATGATCAAAGGAGGTTGTGAAAATAAATCTGCATTGTTAATCATTTTTAAAAAATTCACAAATATCTAACCTTTCATTGAACTAAAACAATTGAAAATGTGGAAAAATCTCATTATGAAATAAATGTTTTTCTCAAATACACGTTGGACACAATTATTGGTACCCCTAGAAATTCTTATGAGTAAAATATCTGTGAAGTATATTCCCATTCATATTTACAATTTTGAGCACTCCAGGGTGATTATGAACATGAAATTATCCAGCCATGGCATCCTGTTTCACAGGAATATAAATCCATCACAATGAGAAAAACCAAAGAATATATTTCTGATGTGCAGCAAAAGATAATTAAGCTTCACAAATTGTGACTTTAAGAAAAGAGCTAGAGCAGTGAAAATTCCCATTTCCACCATCAGGGGAATAATTAAGAATTTCCAATCAACAGAAAATGTTACAAATCTGCCTGGAAGAAGACGTGTGTCTATATCGTCCTAATGCACGGTGAGGAGGAGAGTTTGAGTGGCTAAAGACTCTCCAAGGACCACAGCTGGAGAATTGCAGAAAATAGTTTCAAGGTCAAAAAAAATAAAAAAAAATAAAAAATCAAACAGCACCTACACAACATGTTGTTTGGGAGGGTTTCAAGGGAAGAAAAAAAAAATCAAGAAAAGAAAATGCTCTCATCCAAAAACAACCCCCAGCATATTCTCTTGTCAGACACGACTGGAACTTCAAATGGTAACGATAAAAGGTACCCCATGTGTACAATGAAATATACTGCTGTATTTTTTATGCTGTGGGCCTATATTTCTGCTGGAGGTTCTGGACATCTTGTTTAGATACATGGCATCTTTGATTCTATCAAATACCAACAGATAAAAAAATCTAAAAATGACTGACTCTGTTAGAAATCTTATAATGGGCCATGTTTGGATCTTCCAACCGGACAATAATCCAAAAACAAAACTTAAAAACAACACAAAAATGGGTCACTGGGCACAAAACCAAACATCTGCTATGGCAATTCCAGTCCTCTGACCTGAACCCTATAGAAAATGAGTGTGGTGAACTGAAGAGAAGCATCATCATGGAGCTGGGAATCTGAAGGATCTGGAGAGATTCTGGATGAAGGAATTGTCTCTGATCTCTTGTCAGGTGTTCTCTAACCTCATCAGGCATTATAGGATAACTCAGTTATTAGTTATACTCAGTTATTATCAGTTAACGGAGTTAACTCATAATAACTCAGAGCTGTTATTATGCCAAATGGAGGTTTCAAAAAGCATCGAATAAAAGGGTGCTGTTAATTGTGTCCATTGTGTATTAAAGAAAAAACATTTGTCAATGATAAATCTGCAATCCTCATAAATATGGCAAAGAATGGCAAATCTAGGCAAAGAGTGGAGCTCTGAAGCAGCTCAAATATAAGACTTGATTTGTTTACCTTTCTGTCATACAACATAACTTCCATAATAGTGTTGTTTCGTAGTTTTGATTATTTAAAATGTGTCCAAATATTTGACTGGTAGTGTTTCTTGTTCTGATACATTTAGACATACAGTAAGTAAGACGGTCATATTCACTTCAATTGAACTAAAAGAAACATTGATTTGACAGTAAGTTAGCATGTAGGCTAAACTACGCACCTTTTTACCGCAAAAACCCAGCCGTTTCGCTCTCTTTTGCTCTGTAACACGGTAAAAGTAATTAAATAAGAATGACCATTACGTCAGGAGACTTTTTAATGCTCTGTATGTAAAAAAAAAAAGAAAAAGACACAGACGTACATATACTCACTTGCTTTGGACATGGCTGCACGTGTGAATGCTTTAAAGTGTGAAGGCTGCACGCACCGAACTCCATTTATTTCTTTTTCAAAATAAAAGTCTAAATGAAACAGCAGCGTCCTGTGGCTTGAAACCCATTGAAAAACTGTACAGTGGCACAACGCTGCCACATACAGTGGAGATCAAAATTTATAAATACTTGATTTTTTTTCTGAAATATTGTTAATCTTCATTGCTCAAAATTTGAAGGAATATTAGCTGTAGGTATACCACTGTTCTACTAACATGTTTGACAAAATATCCAAGGCATTTCAACAAAAACCTTTATTTTGTGGAAAACACAGTGATCAGAATTAGAGAACAGAAACCACTGTAGCACGAAAGATGATTACAACTACAATTTTGGAGGGTTACAGCTGTCAGAATTCAGTAGGAATTGTAGAGGCCCCTGCTTTGAGTGACTTCTGCACATCTGCAGCCACAGGACATCACTAGTATCTCACACTGTGCTGGTGTGATCTTGGTTCACTCTTCTTCCACTCTCTTCCATAGTTAAAAGTATTTTCCAGAGATTTTCAGTTGGGTTTAGATCAGGACTCTGGGCCGGCCATTTCATTATTTCAGTGTTTTTCAAGGAACTGCTTTACCCGTTTCTCAGTGTGACGGTGGCATTGTCTTGCATGAAAATTGCAGGCTGAATGGTAGATGCTTGCAGGGAAGGAACTGCATGTTGCTGAAGGAGGTTCAGATAAATATTTGCATTCAACTTGCTCTCATTACTAAAGTGAACTTTAGACCAGTTCTCCTCTCTCCACACAACATGCTCCTCAGCAAAGGTGAGCCTAGCCTTTTGATTCTTTCTTCTAATGAGAGGCTTGGTCACTGCAGAGTGCGCTTTCAGTCGGACTTCTCTTAAACGTGCCAAGACAGTTCCTTACCCTGTTCAGCACTGAACTGGCGAGCAATTTCATCTGCAGTGTTGAACTGATTCCCCATTCAGAGTCTCCACATTATCCTGTCTTCTCAGGCATTTGTCTTACGTGGACGACCAGCCTTTTGGGGGATTTGAATGAATTAGTGTCGGCATAAAGCTGCAATATTCAAGAAATCACTGATTTGGAATGACCTGCTTCTCTTGCAGTGGCTGAAAGGGTCATCCCTTTGGCCTTTATCTGGACAACCTCCTGTCGCAGGGTTTAAATTAGAGGAATGCTGCCAGTTAAATGGGGTTTGTCATATATTTAAGGAAATTATAGATAAATAGTATCTGTGTTTTCTAATTTTGATCAGAGTTCTTTTTCAAATATCTAATTTAAGATTGTTATATATACTGTGGTTCAGAATACAATTAATTTATGAAATATCCTTAAAAAACTGCCCTTCTACTCCTGTTAGGATAACTTCAAATAGGACTGAGCAGTGACCTTGAAATTTAGGAAATAGCAGGTTGTTTTCTAATTTTGATCTCCACTGTACTTACTAGTAAAACGTGATAGTTAAAACCAGACTTTAACTTTAATAAATGTGTAATTTCTTACAATGTGGCATGATGTCCCTCCAAAACCCACTTAGAAATCCATTCAAGGTTAATGAGAAAACAATAATCGTCCTGGCAGATTACACATAATATGATTCAAAGTCTAAAATACAGTCCTGAACACAGGTACATTAAAAAGTACCTGAATTGTTTGTTTTTGTTTTAGATTTGTTTGATTCTTTCTCAGTTATAATTAGTATCAAAAGCATTCCCATTAAAACAGGATTTCCCCGCCATAACTAGTAACTGACTCGACATTGTTGTTCTAGCTCAAACAAATACACATGCACATGAGCAGAATCCACAACACAGTCACACAAGCCCCTCTACGCTCACACAAATGCCCTCATGTACACAAATACACTCAACAGTGTTTTAACCTAATGAGTTCCGTCATATAAGCTTCCTATAAAAGTCGGGACTTTACTGGCCAGTCTAGGTGAACTCTTCTATCCGCTTGATGTTGAATAGAGCTTATGTGAGATTACAAGATGTTACCTGGCTTCATGTGTTCTTCATTTATCCTTTATAAAACCATTGCAATATACTTTTTGAGAAATTCTTAGATTTCCATAAGTTCAGGAGATCCAAAGTGCAGTTATCTTTTAAGTTAAAAAGCGAGCTATTCATTCTTGAAGAGCATCATTAAAGTGGTTCATCTTTTATTTCTCTTCTTTTAGCTCATCTGCAAAACAACTTTACATGGATTCTGATCTGAGCTGTTCCCTGTACAGTGGGCTGAAATAATCATGATACTGAGATGAGGAAAAATAAACAAGCATTGACTGATTCTACTAACAATTTGTGAATAGTTCAGACAACTAAAATATTGACTACAATGCATCATTTTGCTGCATGATTTTCTTCTTCATAAAACAATGAAACAATATTACCTTTTTTTTTTTTTTGCAAATGCATCTACAAAACAAAAAGCTCTGTGATGATTACAACAACAACAACAACATTATTCATTGGACCTGTTTTTGAACATTTATTACATCTTTTAGAATGCGTGCATATGAGAAATTTCATAAAATATTTGAATGACATTCAAGCTAAATTTTAATGCAAATTCAACTTGAGTTCAATATTTCCCAGGACAGTAAACCGTTTTTTGTTTTCTTCAGAGAAGTGTTAGCTACAAATGTGCAGTCAAGACTATTCCAACTTTAAGCCTGAATATTCAGTTCAAAACTCATTTCCTATTGATAGTTGGCTCTCTCTAATGGATCTGTGAACTGATGAGACATTATTATTCAATCTTCCACTTCTACTTGTTCATAATGTACAGAATTCCAGCTGTGACCTGAAGATCAAGTTGTAAAGTACCCCTTGTGTTATTGCTGCTGTACCCCTTGTTGTCTGGCACCATAGGCCATATTGGCCACTCTGACATTTTTTCAGAGTCATTTTCAATGAATGTGACCAAAAATAGTAAATATTGCAGTGGTTGTACCTGATACAGGATTCTTCTCTCCCTGAGTTGGTGGCTGGCCCCTACTTTGCCCTTTATTTCTCCTTTTGTAGTTAAAATCACAACCAACAAACTGGCAGACTGGCAGGACATGCACCCAAATCTGCATGTTAAAATTATGGGCCTTAACTGCCGTCCATGACCTTATATGAAAACACACATCCACACATACATTTGCACCCACGCACACAGGGGCACATGGATACTCAGAATCAAAAAGGTTATAGACCTCAATTTGAGGTTAATCTTCCTTAGATAAGAAGTGCTTTTAGTGTCACGTTCCAATTGAAATTGCTTAGCCCCCTTAGGCTTAAATAGAGGAAATGCAATTGGCTTGCTCTTATTTGCAGTCTTCTAGTGACCTTTAAGCTTTAAATCCTGTCTAGCACAACAAAACATATTGAAGTGAAAGTTATTTTCCTTTAAGTGGACTTTGTATTAAACTGTATTAAAAAAATGTAATGCCAGGGGAATATATGAAAGACTCAAAAAAAACAAAATATTTGTTTTGCTGCTTTTTTATTTTCATCAAAAAAAAAAAATAGACAGGCATCTATCTATCAAACTTTTTTTTTGTCATTTTTGTTTTCTTGCAAGATGGCTACAAAATTAAACTTAAAGAGACATTATTACATTGCCACTGAACATCAGTCCAGCAGAATTATACATTAGAATGAGGCGATTACTTTTCACTGTTAGTTAATCCACACTGAGTGTCACTTTCCCACAAAGAGGTGCTATATATAGGCGCACAACCTTCTGAATAGCCAGTGGACAAATAACAGTGTGACAAATGCTTACCATAAAAACTGTAACATCATTCCTGTGGATCCTAAGTCACAGGGCCATTGAGAAAGTAATGTTAACACACACTGTCATGCAACAAGATATTCCCCATCACTCCAAGGGAAATATCTGGAAGCAGAATCGTCAAGATACGGTGAGGCTAAACAAGGAATATAAAAAGTCCCATTTTCATCTTTTTTTCCCCATGTCTGACTCAAGAGGTTTGCTCTGAGATCTGGTGTGCAATTTATGCAGGAGCCACAGAGGACACTTCTGTCTTGGATGTGGACACCTCAGAGCCATCATCCACCTTCTTGCCAAAGAGCTGCATTATGCATACACGGAACTGCAAAGAAAGAGATATCAGGATTATTTAGCGAATGTTTTTTCAATGTGCTCAAGGTTTGAGCTCCGTTAAACAGCACTGGCTTACTTGTCGGTTCATGAAGACATAAATGATGGGGTTGTAGATGGTGGCGCTCTTGGCAAAGTAGGCAGGCATGGCTGCTGCCAGTGGGTGGAAGGCATAGCCTGGGTTTGCAGCTGCAAAGCAAGCGAAGAACGTGTAAGGTCCCCAGCAAACACAGTAGGCCAGGATCATGACAACCACCATTCTGGACACTTCCTTCTCTGCTTTCTGTGTGGACTCAGAATCCTTCTGCTGCTGGGCGACCTGTTAACAAGAAATGGCAGATGCTTAATGGCTTTTTACAAACTGGAATAAAATTTTGAAACCAGTCCAAGAGACAACTTACAGCACGAATGGCCAGCCACACAGCAATATAGCAGAGAATGATAATGGCCAAAGGGATGATACAGCAGGTGATCATCAGGATAATCATGTAGGACTGAACACCGGGGTCCTCGCTTCCACTGAAGACATCAGGGCCGCAGGAGGTCTTCAAACCGTGAGGCCAGTATCTGTGAGAAAATAATGGATATGAAGATTCACATTTATTCTTGTGTGGAACTTATATGCTTGTATTATAAGCCAAAGAATTCAATCATTTTATGTTGAATTACTAAGATATACATCTATGTAGCTGTCAAATGTCTTCATTTTGATCATTTAATAATGGACTTTACCTGCTCCAGCCAAAGATGGGAGGTGCACACCAGAAAATAGGCCAAACCCAGGAGAAGATGATACCAGCAGATGCCCATTTAGCATCAAACTTGACATTTCCAAATGGTTTGCAGACAACCACCCATCTTTCCCAAGAGATGACAGTCAAAGACCACAGACCAGCGATACCTATTGATTGTTATCCATATTAAACTTTTTTTCTAATGCATTTTTCTGCAGTTGTTATTTAATTGTGAATAATGATGTCTTTGGGCAGTAACTTACCACATACAGACACGGTGTATCCCTCAAAAATACACATGGGATGTCCGAGGATAAAGTAGCCAAAAAACTGGTTGATGACACTGATGGTGCTGGCCAAAAGAGTCTCTCCTAGATCAGCTAAAGCAAGGTTGACCAGGATCCAGTTAAGAGGGTGACGGAGCTTCTTAAATTTGGCTGTGGCCACCAACACCAGGCCATTGGTGAAGGTCGAGGCAACGACCACAAAGAACATCCATACTGTTGCTAAGTTGTACACCCATCGAGGGGCAATGTGGTAGTTGGGTCCCTCAAACGGATCTGGAAATGAGAAATAAAGAGCAGTAATATCACCACCTTGAAAGAGTTCTTACTTGACAGCCATTGCAACCAACTATCATTTTTCTAAAGCTTGTTATTTATTAGTCTGAAAAATGTATGATCCTTCTGGCAGGTCAAAAAAAAACATTTGAAGTTTAAGACTATGACTACCAAAGTTTTCTGTCTTCTTTCTTTGCTGTTCAGAAACAACTTAAAGCCCAAAAAGACTTTCACGTGGCTTTATCATATTAACAGAATAGCTATGGTTTTTTTTTTTTTAATACAGAAAAAAATTACTAAAGACTTACCCTTGGTGTTATTGCTGTTGGTATATACAAACATCGATTCCCTCGTCGTTTCATCTCCCCTTCGCCTGGCTGCGAAGATTGCATCTCCCCACTGCTCTGCCATTTTTGGAGGTTGTTGTATAGCCCAAACCTGTAGTTATTTAGCTGTTGTAAAGGTCTGGGCCTTTGTGCTTCTACTATCTGCTGTCTCTGGCCGACTCGCACCGACAGACTTTGGGCTCCTGTCAAAGTTCTTTTATATGCGAAAAAAGAGGATGCCCTGGCTTACAGGGTGAAGAATTTTTTAGGTCAAAACAGGAGCAGAACAAAGACTCATTCATTAGGCTTATAGGAGGCCTAAGCTACTGTTCCTTCCTAGGATTGTTGAAGCCATCACAGGTAAACCAAAACAGTGTGCGGTGACATTTGGCATGACCGAGCCAGGAGTGATTATACGGTGACAGCGCCCTTTGATGCTTTCTAAGTTTTAAGTTTAGGTCACAGGTCACTTTTGCACTTGACTGAAGCTTCTTGGACAGTGTGTCAAGAATGACTTTTATTAAACATGCATAAAATTATATTGCAAATAATTGAAACAGATGTCACTTTCTGAAACAAAATAGCATTAGAGTACTCTGGCTAAAAATAACAGAATCCTTTCCGGTGCTAAGTAGAATTCTGCATTTTAGGTTTCAAAAAATTGAGCTATAATAGAAAGGTTGCATTTTGCATTTTACAATAAAAAATTAAGTTAAAGGTTAACAAATAAAAGAGGATTCTAGAGTTAGCTTTTTTAAAAATATTTTTATATATAATGGCCTCTGGTGTCTATTGCAGGAGTAAAGAACTTTTTACATTATTGTAAGATGTAGATTGCATTATATGGTACGTTGCACAAATACTACACATTTGCATATTCATACATTATATATGGCATAGTTAAATAGAATATATTACATAGCTTCAGTTCTATAATATTCCACACATGCAACATTTCAGCATATAAATGTTCTTTAGGCGAATGTGGTTCTGAAGATATTAATATCATTAAAGAAGCTTTCATTTCAAAGCTTTTAATTTCAAAATTTCAGGCCATTTCAAAACTGAAGGTTCACTTAATTTCAACAATTGTAAATAATGTTAAAATGATTGCACAACTTTACTAAAGACTTTACAGAGTATATTTAAGTCTTTATAAAGGACAGGAAAATTTCCTCAATGATATCAATGTCGTTGTAAACACTGTGCCATACATTTAACAACACTTAAATCTTTACTCTCTCATGCCAATTTAAAACAAATTCAATTTCAATCGTAATCATCATGTTTTGTGCAGGGTTACTGTAAGTCAGACATCTAGGTTACAGTCCAAGTTCCAAATCAGCTTATTGGGACAACTGGGGTACCCAGGTACCCTCCACAAGGAATCTTAATTGGTATTGACAAGGATGCAGCCCAAACCTTCCTAATCCCAATGGATTGATGGTTCAGTTTAGGGAAAGCAGGGTTTATCTGAAAATCTTGATGAGGTCAGTTTTAATCTCTCCCCGTTTCTGACGATAGGCGTTTTCTTTCTTTCTGTTTTTTTCAGTCATCTGTTTCTCCTTCTATTGTGGCAAAGTGGAGCAGGAGGAAGTGAATGCTAGGATGTGAACAGACCAAGCCAGGATGAGGATGGAGCCAACATGAAGACAACAGCAGTCTGTAAACTTTTTTTTTCTTTTTACACTATCAGTTGTTTCCTTGTTTTTGGCAAATGAGAAATTGCTAAGAACTGCCAGGTATTTGTTCATTATGATCTTTTACACTTTCTTTTAAAGTGGACTTAATATCTATGCTTTGGTGGGATTGAGAATCATGCGTCACTATTGTGATGTTTTTTTGCTATCACAGTGTAACTCACAGATATTCAGTGATGTAGTTGAAAAGGATGTTTTTCAGAAACAGATGGATCAGAAAGTATCATGGGGCAGCACTCAGTCAGTCGTATGTCTGGAATTCCGCTAGTTCTGAACTATTCGTGATTGGCAAAAGTTCACTACTAGCAGAACTCGGATATACAACTGAATTCTCAACGAAAGCTCAAGATTAGCACAGTTTGGTCTCACATGGCCTGCCATTGGACAGCTGCTATATTCACGGTATTTAAAAAATACATTTGAATGAAATTAATCCATATAATAGATGTTAATCTAACATGGGCAAAACTTTGCTTTCACTGCTCATTGTTTCTCTAACATCATTTGTGGTTTAATTTCTAGATGAACTATCAAGTTGATCTTGTTCTTGATTTGATTGTGTTAGGCTGGATTGAAAATGACAAAAGCTCACTTCATATTCTTTCTTTGCACTTTTCTCTTGATTTGGAAGTGATCTACTTATCGGATGAAGTACCAGAAGTTAAGGTGAGTAAGCATGCATACACAAATCAAAGACCTGAGCAATGACATTTTTTCTTAAAATCTAAAGACACATTGAAGTCCACTGTACATACATTCTCATTATTGCTTATCAGTGCAATAATTAAAAATGATTAAATATTAGTGCAGCAATTCAGTGCAAAGCACTTTTGCATACTGGATAAAACTCTGTCTAACTTTATTTTTCAGACCATCTTTGGATGTGCTACTCCATTAATCATAACTGAAGGGCTACAGACTTGATTACAACCAGACATATGAGATACTTCTCTGTTTTCATGTTTTAGCTGTGGTAAAATGGTGTGGTCTGTTTGAAACAGGAAGAAATAAGACCAATGTAACATATTTAATATATAAACTATATATTAAATATATATACTCTTCAACTGCTACATTTAACAACACAATTCTTTCTTTCTTTGCATTTATTGTACATTTTTAATGATAATAATGAATTTCTACTAATTCTACTGGTTCAGCAAGCCAAGACCAAGTTACAAAAATTCCTATTGTGTCTATGTTTATTATTTACAATCACTGTAAAATTGTTTTTCACTGCCAAAGTGGTTCTTTCCACAGGAGGAGGTTACATTAAAAATGGGTTTATTTCTCTGGTGCAACAGAGGAGACCTGGGTGACCTGAGATGAAGTAGAGGCCTCATCTTCCTCAATATTTTTGCCACAGACCATCTTCATCATACAGGAACGGAACTGGGTTTTAAAAGAAAAGAGCAGAACATGTTACTTCAAGTGATTAGTTAACTTCAACAATACTGCAAATGTCCACTTAGTACATAAAACTATACCTGTTTGTTCATTAAGATGTAGATGACAGGATTATACACTACAGAGGCTTTAGAAAGGCAGGATGGTATGGTTGCCATTCTCAGATCAAAAGTTTCACCACGGTGGGAAACTATCCAGACAGAAAAGATAGCATATGGTGCCCAGCATAACAAGAAGCCGAACACCATCACCACCACCATCTTTGTCACCTCCCTCTCTGCCTTCTGGGTCGAAGCTGAATCTGCTTGAGCTTTGGCTGCCTGGTAGGACAAACAAGGGATTTTAGAGCACCTGGCAACGTGAGCAACACTGCAATAATATACATATACAGTCTCCATCTAGTGGACACGAGCAATGTGTATCCCAAAGCATCAAAGAGTGTGGCAGGGGAATGAAAAACATTTATTATATATTCATGTAAAAAATACATAATAAATGGTATTTTATCAGTTGTGTTATCAGTATTTAATGTTAGTATGAATCTTACCTTTATAAAAAAAATAAAGTGTGCATTTAATTTTCGGATGAAGTACCAGAAGTTAAGGTGAGTAAGCATGCATACACAAATCAAAGACCTGAGCAATGACATTTTTTCTTAAAATCTAAAGACACATTGAAGTCCACTGTACATACATTCTCATTATTGCTTATCAGTGCAATAATTAAAAATGATTAAATATTAGTGCAGCAATTCAGTGCAAAGCACTTTTGCATACTGGATAAAACTCTGTCTAACTTTATTTTTCAGACCATCTTTGGATGTGCTACTCCATTAATCATAACTGAAGGGCTACAGACTTGATTACAACCAGACATATGAGATACTTCTCTGTTTTCATGTTTTAGCTGTGGTAAAATGGTGTGGTCTGTTTGAAACAGGAAGAAATAAGACCAATGTAACATATTTAATATATAAACTATATATTAAATATATATACTCTTCAACTGCTACATTTAACAACACAATTCTTTCTTTCTTTGCATTTATTGTACATTTTTAATGATAATAATGAATTTCTACTAATTCTACTGGTTCAGCAAGCCAAGACCAAGTTACAAAAATTCCTATTGTGTCTATGTTTATTATTTACAATCACTGTAAAATTGTTTTTCACTGCCAAAGTGGTTCTTTCCACAGGAGGAGGTTACATTAAAAATGGGTTTATTTCTCTGGTGCAACAGAGGAGACCTGGGTGACCTGAGATGAAGTAGAGGCCTCATCTTCCTCAATATTTTTGCCACAGACCATCTTCATCATACAGGAACGGAACTGGGTTTTAAAAGAAAAGAGCAGAACATGTTACTTCAAGTGATTAGTTAACTTCAACAATACTGCAAATGTCCACTTAGTACATAAAACTATACCTGTTTGTTCATTAAGATGTAGATGACAGGATTATACACTACAGAGGCTTTAGAAAGGCAGGATGGTATGGTTGCCATTCTCAGATCAAAAGTTTCACCACGGTGGGAAACTATCCAGACAGAAAAGATAGCATATGGTGCCCAGCATAACAAGAAGCCGAACACCATCACCACCACCATCTTTGTCACCTCCCTCTCTGCCTTCTGGGTGGAAGCTGAATCTGCTTGAGCTTTGGCTGCCTGGTAGGACAAACAAGGGATTTTAGAGCACCTGGCAACGTGAGCAACACTGCAATAATATACATATACAGTCTCCATCTAGTGGACACGAGCAATGTGTATCCCAAAGCATCAAAGAGTGTGGCAGGGGAATGAAAAACATTTATTATATATTCATGTAAAAAATACATAATAAATGGTATTTTATCAGTTGTGTTATCAGTATTTAATGTTAGTATGAATCTTACCTTTATAAAAAAAATAAAGTGTGCATTTAATTTTATGATCTGCATGTTCATATAGCTGTCTAAGTTTTTCCGATCAAAATAAAGAACAGGAATTAACCGAAAATAATATGGCTTTGTGGTTTTAATATTTATTTAAATCACTTATTTTTGTATTTTATACAACACTGTGTTGTTCTACGAAATTCCTCTTCCTCACCCAAACTTTTACTCTTTTCTCAAAACATTGACATTTTACTAAAATTATTCATTCTGGGGCAGCATTCAATAGGAAATGCAAATTGTACTCACTAATTTGAGTGTAATAAGTAGTTGACCATAACAGAAGATGATGGTGCCAAAAGGAACCGCAAAGCAGAAGCAGAACAAAAACATGACGTAGGATTCGTTGTTGTATTTGTTGTTAGTGGTATACCAGTCAGGTCCACAGGAGCACTGCAAACCTTCAGGTATGTACCTGTAAAAGAGATCTCAGTGAGACTGATGGGATAGACAACTCCACACACTTGAGTTATAATCAGAGGATTTCACTTCTGGACTTCAACTAGCTGTTTAGGAGTGGAGCAAAAAGGTGCTAGGTGTTGGTTTTCTTTCTTCAGATTCAGTGAAGGGAGGCACTGTGGCTTTGTCCTTATCAATGTAGTATGAGGACTGGGACTTACCGGCTCCAGCCAAACAGTGGAGGGAGTGAAGCTGCCAATGCACTAATCCAAGGAAGTATGCAGCCAGCTATGGCATGAGGGGTTTTGAAGGTAAAGTTCCCAAGGGGTTTGCAAATGACCAGCCACCTTTCAAATGCCACTACAGCAAGAGACCACAAACTCACCATTCCTGCAACAGCAAAGAAAAAACAGAGAAACGGTTATTGAATCTATGAACTACAATGGACTACAACAAGCTAACACAGAAACTTTAAAATAATGTGGATGCATGTTGCATTTTACCTCCAAGTGTTGCAAGGAAGCCCTCAACTTTACATGCTGTGGGCCCGAAGATAAAGTACCTATTAAAGAAGGAGTAGAACAATAACGGGGAACCAAAAACTGCCACAAACAGGTTGGAAATGGCAAGGTTTACAAGAATATAGTTAAGGTGAGATCTGAGTTTCTTGAACTGAATTGTGCAAACAATGGTAAGGATGTTGATCAAAGTCCCTCCGATGAAAATAAAGAACATGAAGACAGCCATGGCCATGAATACACCTTGGTTTCCCAGGTGGTCCTGGGGGACCAAAAAAGGGCTGTAACCTGAGAGGTTGTGGACATCTAAAGGAATGGGTATGTAGAAGTCTTCGTGAAACTCTGGTACTTGCTTCATCTTGTTTGAAACTGGCAAACACTCCACCGAGAACGCTGTAACGCCTTGAAGCTTAAATAAGTTATTTCCTTCGCAGATTACTGTAGCATCGCAAAAAAATCAAATCGAACCCGTATCGCTGTATATTCTTTCTTCGTTGATCACCAGATGAAGCCGCCCTCAAATTATTGCCAAGTGATCCTTCTTTTATAAGGATTGAAAAGATACCATTTCGCTCCTCCCAAATGGCCTTAATGGAAGGATTTGTGTTTTGTTGTCATCTACCAAACACATGGTCTCTAGCACGCACACACAAAACTACATCTGTATATTGCAAAACACACATTTCACCTAATCTCATTTCCAACACCAAAACCTGGCTAATTCGGATCATCCCGTTCACCCTGCAGTGTGGTTCTGTGTTAGCGATGGCAGTTAATCTGCTGCACAGTGCCGATAATGCAGCTAATCACTTGCAGTTAACCCTCTTTAATCTGCTTCCCATCGTATTATCTTCAGCTCTGAGCCTGGAATCGCGGCCTTTGTGAAGAGCCTTTAATACCTGACAGCTGAAATGCCCTTGACGCTCGTATATAGAGAATTCTTGTGTCAGAGCCGAGAAAGGGACTACAACTTAGAACATCTGTACAAAACAGATAATAACCATAAATAACAGTCTATCAAATTATATTTTACACACATAAGCTACATAAGCAAAATATAAGCAAAAAACAGATAATGCTAAATGCAGTGAGAAACAAGCTTGTCAGCACACTGGATCACACACAGAAATAATTATGAATTGTCAGTGATGACTTCACAGACACGGAATTTGATTGTACTGATGTTCTGTTCATTATTTTAGGTTATTTCATGGTTTGTATTTTGATTAAACAACCTGATCGATTGAATGATCTATTTCAGATTTCAAAAAGCTATCTAAAGGGGAGTCTAATTGATTATATTCATTATTAATTAAAGTCAATACATTCATTGCACCCACTATAATTGACAGAAAATGTGCTAATGACACTGGCACACATTTTTCATCAGTAAATACACTGAACAAAATTATAAACGCAACACTTTTGTTTTTGCCCCCATTTTTCATGAGCTGAACTCAAAGATTTAAGACTTTTTCTATGTACACAAAAGGCCTATTTCTCTCAAACATTGTTCACAAATCTGTCTAAATTTGTGTTAGTGAGCACTTCTCCTTTGCTGAGATAATCCATCCACCTCACAGGTGTGGCATATCAAGATGCTGATTAGACAGCATGATTATTGCACAGGTGTGCCTTAGGCTGGCCACAATAAAAGGCCACTCTAAAATGTGCAGTTTTACTGTATTGGGGGGTCCGGGGGGTCCGAAAACCAGTCAGTATCTGGTGTGACCACCATTTGCCTCACGCAGTGCAACACATCTCCTTCACATAGTGAAGTATGCTGGCCATGCAAGAACTGGGATGTTTTCAACTTCCAGGAATTGTGTACAGATCCTTGCAACATGGGGCCGTACATTATCATGTTGAAACGCCTTTGGAGACGTCTTATGGTAGAGAAATGAACATTCAATTCACGCGCAACAGCTCTGGTGGACATGCCTGCAGTCAACATGCCAATTGCACGCTCCCTCTTGAGACATCTGTGGCATTGTGCTGTGTGATAAAACTGCACATTTTAGAGTGGCCTTTTATTGTGGCCAGCCTACGGCACACCTGTGCAATAATCATGCTGTCTAATCAGCATCTTGATATGCCACACCTGTGAGGTGGATGGATTATCTCGGCAAAGGAGAAGTGCTCACTAACACATATTTGAGAGAAATAGGCCTTTTGTGTACATAGAAAAAGTCTTAGATCTTTGAGTTTAGCTCATGAAAAATGGGGGCAAAAACAAAAGTGTTGCGTTTATAATTTTGTTCAGTGTACATTTAATGAGGTTAATAATCACACTAAAAGTGAATGTTACACAAATATAGTATTACATAGACTATACAAAACTTATACACTGTAAAAAATGATATGATCAGTAAGTCACGACAACTTATGTTTTTACATTAATTCGTCAAAATAAAGAAAATCAAGCAATTTCAAATTTTTATTATAATTACACCAAAAAAATAAAATAATAATTTAGATTTTTTTAAAGTTGGTTTAATGCAATTTAAGTTGAAATTACTTGTACAACCAAGTTGATTATACTTAAAAATGTATGGCAGCAACTGAACTTTGAAATAGATGGAATTATTTTTACAGTGATACAAGAAAAAAAATTGTTTACAGGATGGAGTCTTAGTCATAGAATAAAGCAGAAGTTTATATGTACCTTACTGGTTTTGTTGCTCCAATGAGATAATGATTAGCAAACCTTAAATTTTTTAGAGCACTCACTTAGCTTACCAAATATTTTAAGATAGACTGGTAAAGCAATTTAAAACTTATTTTGATCTTAACACAATTTAAAGTCATAATTGCTTACTGACAACATCACATGTGCATTATTTGATAAAAATGAATGTGTATATATAAATAAAATATTGTTAATTAATTAATTATTAAAAGTATATTTGATAAGTGCAACTGTTCACTATTCATACTAGTATAATTTGAGACTGCAGTTCAGGATTCACCCTTTGCAAAGGTTGAGTTGCTGTGGGAGTTAATGATGCAAAAAAAATAAAATAAATAAACCTTCAAATATTTTATGAAAATGTAATTGCAATGAGAGGTGTCACACTTTAAGTAATAAATAAATGGATTTCATACAACTACAGCTGGTGCACTTGGCATTAAAAAATGCAATAAATTGCACACAATCAGTAAGAAAGAGGGAATCAGTCAAGTAGCCACAGTAATATTGTGTCATCCTGTGAAATGTCACTGCATGAGCAAAGAGTGGGATTTGAATTAAAGTCTTCCGGTTTAAAATACTCCTCTGAGCTACAGTAATCACTCCCAGAAAGGATTTCCCATACAAACATGTAGCAAAGATAAAAAGGCCCAAATATTCAACACCAGTATATATACTTAATGTGGTATTATATGTTAAACTTACTATACTCATTATGTTTCAATATTTCTAGGGTCTCATAAGCTTGCATGAAAGTCATCTGGGAAGTATTTAGGACCTTGGAAACTTTGCTCAACAAGAGTAACAGTAACTAAGAAGAAAGAAAGAAAGAAAGAAAAAAAGGGATATATGCAGGTTTGGGGTGGGTATAAGGAGAGTTAGCACACAAAATGTCATTATCAAAATGAATCTTAAACTGAACCAAAATGAACCTAATCTTAAAATCGTTTTCATTTCCATCATCAAATCACTGCAGATGAGCCTTTTTTTCCTGCTCATTTCGTCACCTTCTGTGGTCAAAGCTCTGTCCCCTCCCTCTTCTTCTGTTTTAATCTCTGGTCTTCCTCACTTGTTTGACCCATATGATGATCTGTTTAGTGGCTTAGGACTAATTATTGGACTTGTGCTAAGGCTCTTAACTACCACAGTCAGTGTGAACTAGTTAGGAGTGGTGCCTGAGGTAAAGACACCTGTAAGTGCGTCACATAGTTATCTCCGGCCTGTTAACCTGCTTCAGAGCAGAGATTGTGTCAGTATGTCTGCAGCCAGTTTATACAGTCTGATATTCACCAGTCTTAGTGATTGACATAAACAAATGAATGTACAATAAAAAATAAAGAAGCAAAAACACACAAAGATTGGAAGATTTGCTGTTGTAATACTGTTCTGAATATTGGCTTGTAGTGTAAGTTTCAGATTATTTGATGTAATAACAATCTGTTAAATATTATATAAGCGAGGTAAATGTTATTAAGGAAAACTATTAGTGATCAACATTAAAAAGTGAAAGTACCAAGTAAATAACTGCAAGTCTGGAAAGAAGCTGAAACATATGCATATCAGCTTACAGTAAAACTTGCAAATGAATTTTTGAGCATTTAAAATAATAAGGTTAAGTTTTATGAAATACAATAACTTTAATGTAAATAAAGAAAGATATTATAAATTGTTACACACCTGCATATAATTAACATGAATGGCTGGGTTTGTAAAAACGAAATTGACTGAGGTTTGCGCAGCTGGGCTTAAAAATAATGCAGTTACAAAATCACTTTGGGTGAAAGGAAGTGTTTACAGAGGATTAATGGTTTTCATCTCTTTTCCGCCACATCCTGTATCTGACTGTGTGCTAAAGCACCTTAAATGATGCCTTAATTGTTTAATCTAATCAACAAACACCAGTACTTAATTTCACTGTTCTGGTAGTTCAACAAGCTCCATAATTTATGTGCAAACTAACACAGATATTTGGTAACTCTTTACAAAAATGTCTCATTTGTTAACATCACTTAACTAACAATAAACAATACTTATACAGCATTTATTAATGTTGAAAAGTAGATGATTACAATAATTAAAAGGATTTATTTTTTTAACATTGCAATATCATTAAGCTGAACAGATTCAGAGAAAAATGAATGTATTGACCTCTAACATGACATAACACACATGTTGACTGATACTAAAATTCACATCTTGACAAAACATCAGACATCTGAAACATAGTTGCAGTTCCAATGCAACCTTAAGAAATGCAAGCACACTGTAAAGGTATTACAGCATGGTTGTGCCTATTTTTTATCCTTGAATAATAAAATAAAAACAATAATGAAAACCAGCAGAAACGATATATGCTATGTTGTTGGTAGATGTGACTAAATAGTATGCTATTGTGCACTGAATTAAAAAGTATTTTGGTGAAAAGTTTGATTATTTTTAAAGTATCATTAATTTTCCAATGTGTTTAATCTGATTCCATATGAAGTACATTATAGATTCAAACAGGGATACATACTTACAATTTGAACCAATTGCTGACTTTTTGATGGATCATTGGCAAAAAAAAAAGTTTGTATTTAGAGCTTCTGAATACCACTGTTGCCTGCAGAAAATAAAAAACAACATGAGACACAAATTAGATGTCTTTAATATCTAAATGATGTATAAGAGGATGTTCCTCCTATACATCCAAGAGATTAAATGTAGAGTAAAAGGAGAAAAAACCCTGGTAATGTCATGTCTCCATGTTTCAGTAAATATTACATCAATGTCACAAACTTTGCCAATCGATTTGCCAATACTCCAATGTCTATGCAATTTTTTATTATTATTATTTATTATTATTAATTATATTATTATCTATCACCTACTGCCTGTGTACAGCTGTGTCAACTACAATGTATTTATTTTCAGTATTGCTCAGTATATTGTTAATAATCAAGGTGTTAACACTGCAGACACAATGTGTCTTGAAAGTTAAGGTACTCTTGTTCTGACAAAGTAATGACAAGGTACACTACAGGAAAATTAAGAGATGCTACACTGCCACCTAGCTTGAAAAACTGAAAGAACTAAGAACCAGACAGTATACGGGGTTGTAATGAAGTTTCTTACTACTGTAGTTAAATAGTCAAAATAGTTTGCCAATGTTTAAAGAAAATTTAAAATTACAAGTTAAATAGAATTCTGTAGGTTATTCTTGCATGTGACAAGTTAGATCACAAGTTAAAGGGATAGTTCGCCTTCAGTCGCTGGTCCCCACTTGCATTTTTTTCTCTCCATACTATGGAAGTCAACCAGCATCTGAAGGTGAACTATCCCTTTAAGACAAGTGTATCAGACTGTATTACTGAATACAATTTTTGTCATGTAAAAACACTATAAACAGAATGAACGAAGAAATAAACAATACATTCTTAGATATATAAACTATTTACTTTATATATTTCATCCAATAATTACCTAAACTGTGTAAATTTGCAGCGATAAGTAGAGTCCCTCAAATGCAACAGTTGAAGTAATTTTATTCTATAGGGTGAAAACTATTTGCGCACTGTTCAAAGTTACATTTTTTTTTAAATACATATTTAATTGAGTTTGAAACAAAATCTGTATTTCAAATAGGTATCCTTGGATGTAATTGCAACATAATAGTTTAACACAAGTGCTTATGTTGTAAATAACCGTTTTAACATGCACAAATTCAATCATTTTTTTAAAATACATATTTTATTATTATACAAATTCCGCCTCGCGTTTGCCACTCCATTTTAAGAATGACCCTATGGTACATTTATGCATTTGACAGCTTTTATCCAAAGCAAATCTCCTTAATATTGTTCAAAAGCGTTTTTGCACGGGTTTAGAAAAAAAGAGGCTATTTTCTAACAAAGTGTATATTCTAGGAAGATATCGACATTGGCTTCTTGTAGGCGATAAAGTATTTTGGGGGGCGTTACTCCAAGAAAATAGAAGCCCTGTTTTCATTCATTCGTGGCTAACTTTTCTTCAGACGCAATAATAATTTCATCACTCATATTTGTGAATACATTGCACAAAAAAAAAAAAAAATGTGGCAGAAAAAGAATATCTAACAATAAACTTCGACTTAAGTCGCCATCTTTAGTGTGGGACAATAAGCTCTTAATACATAAACTGTAAAAAATCGGTGGAAATTGTCTGAATAGTTTTAGCAGATCCCAGATTCATACATATAGGGTATAATAATTAGAAAATAATTGCTTAAGAAATGCAGGATTGTATATCTGAACTGTGAGTGCGCGTTTTACAAAGAGCTCTGGAGAGGGACGTGGTAATTCCGCCATATTTGTGACGGGTGGCTGCAGGCGCGGCTGTATTGTCAGGAACATGGCGGCTTCCAGGCAGGCATGAGAGTGGATACTTCTTAACGGATTTGGATGAACCTGTGCTATCATTTCAAAAACAGACCATCAAAACAGTTCATCGGATACTGCAACACGAATCTCGTACGTATGACTCTAGGTGAAGAGAATACATTGAGCCGAAATGTGAATTTTTGATGGCGAACATAAACTTAGCCGCCATTTTTCTTGTGGGAGCTGCTAGTGGGCTGATTTGACGACAAGATGGCTGCTTACACCGGGGCGGCATGAATTGAATAAAAACCAACCCGTCTATAGTTTTCGCTTGGAGGATTTGCGCGGACGTATCTTCCCATAGTATGTATCGGGATGCATTTGCGCGGACGTATCTTCCCATAGTATGTATCGGGATGCATTTGCGCTTACGTATTTCTGTGCGGATCCTTTGGTGAAATGAGGTTAAATGTCTGTTTTAGCTGCGCTGCTGGTAACCGCATTCCGCTGCATGAATTCACGCACGCTTTAAAAGTCTCGCTTAAATGCCCAAACCGCTTGGAAACTGCAGCACTCGGGCGGTGGTTTTATTTTGCATTGCACTGGAATAAAACTGCACCCTTAAAATGTAGTATTGTTGCTATTTTGAGTGGTTGACAAGATGGCGACTCCCAGAGAGGCATGAAAACAGCCTTCTGCAGCAAATGGGGACTGGGTTTCGAGTGTTATTCTCCGATTTTGTATCTTTGTTTACCTTTGCGGTATTTTGCGAATTGGGTTTTGAATAATGATCACTTAACAGTCAGTAGATAGTTTGTTCACTTACACTGGCTGTTTAGTTGCCTGAAATTGTTTTTATTTGCCACTCCGCCATTTTTCAGACTGGCGGAGGCTTGTTTCAAGATGGCGACTTCCATGAGTTGATACTTTTTCTGCATCAGGGACATTTAACTGCCTCATGTAATTTTGAGATGTGACTTTTTAATCTAGAATATGGTGTTGTGTAGATTTTGGTGTATAAAATTATCGGTGCTCAACTTGCAGCACGCGGTAATTTAGACTAGCTGGCCGGCTTTTAGCCCGTCTGTAAGCGCCAAAATGGCGGCATTCCTGAATTAATCAAACTTCTGAATAACCCAGTGTTTGGGATTTCGATGGCACCACTGTAATGTTATAACAATGCATATCTATATTCAGAACGTGTTATTTAATATATATACCATTCTATTTTGTGTTATATTGCTCACAGAACAATGAGTTAGTGGTTAAGAGTCGCTGAAGTGCATTGCCTTTTTTCTCAGCAAAAGGACATGACGTCCCCCGGTTCCGTTGTGCCTGGCACCACCGGAGCTCCACTGCATCCGCGATGGAAGCGGGTTCTGGGATGGTCCGGGCCGGTTCCCCGACCGAGACACGGCCACAGAGCTGTAGCCATCAAGGAGCTGATGGTCGTTTTCGGCGGAGGAAACGAAGGAATCGTTGACGAGTTGCACGTTTATAATACAGGTGAGTAAAATGTTTTTATGAGGAACGTTTGTGTGCTGTGTTTACCTTGTCACTACACTTTTTCATTATTATATTTCTTGCGCGCAATGATGAAGTACCGACTTAGCTTGAAGTCAGTCGTAAATTTGTCTGCGTTTCAGAGAAAACGCCTTCTTATATTAGATCCATGCATAGTATAACATGTAAAACATTCTGTGAGTTCATTGCAACGCTTGACGCAGCTCGACTTTTGTGGGGGAAAAGGCGCCAGAAAACAAAAATGGACGTTGACCGCCGTCGCGTCACGCGCACGCCCCCCTCCTGCACGTGCACAAGTGCGCCTTATTGTTATCTTTTGTCGAGTAACTTACTGTGACTGTTGAGCCCACAATGACATTAATAGTATTGTGGAAATGTGTGTGTGTATATATATATATATATATATATACACACACACAAATTACAATTTACATTAAATACACTTGGGTGTACATCGCAATATGGAAGAAAAGATCTGTTGCTACTTCAGTTTCATTGTGGTTTAGTTTTTCTTTTATTTCACCTAAGATGGCATGGCGTGATGTATTGTTCTTCTGTTGGTCACATCTCTTCTTCTCCTTAACTTGTCCTACTGTCCATTTTGTTACTTTGACAATTAAAAAGTGCTTTGATTTTATAAAATGCTTTTTAATTACATTGGCTTTCAAACTGCAAGAGAGCTTTATTGCAAGTTGTCTACACCTTTTCACTGAGATATTGACAGAATAATGAAATAGGCTATATCTTTCTTTTTCAGCAACAAACCAGTGGTTCATACCAGCTGTTCGTGGAGACATTCCTCCAGGCTGTGCAGCTTATGGTTTTGTATGTGATGGCACACGTCTATTAGCTTTTGGTGGAATGGTGGAATATGGAAAGTACAGCAATGACCTTTATGAGTTACAGGTGAGAAAAAGTTCTTTAAAACCACTCTGTTATGTGACTAAAGGCTTGAATACACTACACACATTTGCCCAGATTTGCAGGCTGATTTAGCCAACGTTAGTTGCCGAAAGATATACCTGACCTGCTGATTTTGGCCAGTCAGAGTTGACAGATTTCACAGAAAATTACATGGTGTATGATGGGCACAGACTCTGAATTTTTAGCTTTAGACTATTATTCCAACCAGTTGGATGATCAAACGTTTGATATTTTGAGCCATCTTTTAGAGCACACATTGTTTTTGTTTGTAGTGTGTCCAAACAGCGAGGTGCATGTTTCTGTATGAGTTTGTGTTTGGAATGACGTGGAAGTCTGGTAGTGTGTGGCCCTCACTCAGTCATTTAGTGTATAATACCCAGTTTTTCCTCTGTATCCGTTTACGTAGTCGGCAAGTGTGTGTGATGCGTAGTGTTTTAAAATCTCTTCTTGTGGTTACTATTATCAGGCAAGCAGATGGGAATGGAAAAAATTGAAACCAAAAGCCCCTAAAAATGGAGCACCACCATGCCCTCGCCTGGGCCACAGTTTTTCTCTTGTGGGCAACAAGTGCTATCTTTTCGGGGGGCTTGCCAATGACAGTGAAGACCCCAAGAACAACATTCCCAGGTATTCCTATCATATAATAATGTGGTCAGTAAATAAATATATTTATACTATTTGGTTCCTAGACTCATTTATGTGTGCTTCCAGATATTTGAATGACCTTTATACCCTTGAGCTGCGTCCGGGCTCCAGCGTTGTGGGCTGGGATATACCGGTCACATACGGTGTACTGCCACCTCCAAGAGAGAGCCACACTGCTGTAGTTTATACTGAAAAGGCTACTAAGAAGTCCCGTCTTGTTATATATGGAGGAATGAGTGGTTGCCGTTTGGGAGATCTTTGGACGTTAGATATTGGTATGAAGGTTATCTCTGTTTTTAATGTGGTGCTTGTCAGACATTGGTCATTAATTCAACCAGTCAATTAGGTTAAGCAATAATTAGGTCATTCGTTGCTTTTCAGATACACTGACCTGGAACAAGCCAGCAATAAGCGGCACAGCTCCCCTCCCCCGTAGCCTCCACTCAGCCACCACTATTACAAACAAGTGAGTTTCAGTGTAATCTAGAATTGCATCACCACAGGCATTCCCTAAATTCACACAATGGCATTACTGACCTTTAATACCTTCATCTGTTTTGTCTGTAGAATGTATGTTTTTGGTGGCTGGGTTCCTTTGGTGATGGATGATGTGAAGGTGGCCACGCATGAGAAGGAATGGAAGTGTACAAACACACTGGCCTGCCTGAACTTGGGTATGTTTTTGCTAAAGTACATGTAGTATTAAAAAATATATTTCTTTTAAACCAAGTCTGTTATGCTCACCAAGGCTGCTTTTAATTTCATTGAACAAAAATGTAGTAAAAACAGTCATGTTGTAAAATGTAATTTAAAACTGTTTTCTAGTTTAATATATTTTAAGTAATGATGGCAAAGCTGAATTTTCAGCAGCCATTACTTCAGTGTCACATGACCCTTCAGAAATCATTACTATAATTACTGATAAATGTGTCTAGTCTGTGCGATGTGTAAATGCAGCCTGATGCTACTTTAATGTTGTTAATGTAAATTAAACCGTGATCAAACAAATGTTTTCTTCGTTTCCTTATTATGCCTGTTTATGTTATTATTTGTAAAAACCTATTTTGAAATTGGTATTAAGGATCGTGAAATTTCACTTAAAATGTTATCTACTGGAAGTTATGGTATTGTGACAATCCTATCTGTGAAATGTTAGGATTGAGCCCAAACAGCATGTTTTGATTGCAGTTTGTCATGTTATAGCATATTCTTGAAATGTAAAAAAAAAAAAAAAAAAAAAAGGCTTCCTTTTCCTTTTAGACACCTTGTCATGGGAGACCGTTTTGATGGACACTTTGGAGGACAACATACCACGTGCACGAGCAGGACATTGCGCTGTTGCTATTAACAACAGACTTTATGTTTGGAGTGGACGTGATGGGTACCGCAAAGCTTGGAACAATCAGGTGTGCTGCAAAGATCTCTGGTACCTGGAGACAGGTGAGTGCAACAGATATGCAGTATAGAGCATTTCTGACACAGTTAGGCCCAATCCCAATTCTATTTTATACTCCTCCGCCTACCCCTTCCCCATGTCCCTTGAAACAGAGTGTCAAGAGGTAGGGGTAAAAATATTCCCCTAAGAATTGGGACACCACTACTATACGTCACACATCATCATACGTCGTCTAGCTCCTACAATACACACACCTATACTGGTGTGTGCATTAGAGCCTTTAATTACCGTTCTATATTAATGCGCTGCTTACTGACACACACACACACACACACATCAGAAACTTGTCAACGCTGCCCCACAACTTTTATTAATAACAGTTTAAATACTGAATCGCTACATTATATTTTCCAGCAGCAAGAGGATAAAATCGCTATTTTTGAAGTAAACTGACTCTAAAAAGAGGAACGCGCATACACATAACTTTAATCTCTCTCTCTCTCTCTCTCGCTCTCGCTCTCGCTCTCGCTCTCTCGAATTGGCAATATTTGAGAAAAGGGTTTAGCGATTTATAATTATTGGGGGGTTAGCCCCCCTCAATGTCTATGGTGGTTATCGCCCAGATCAGACATGAAAATATATGGCGTTAGCGATTTTTTTTTGCAAACATTCCTTTGCGTAACATGACCGTAATTATGAACTCACGATTGAATGTAACATAAAACAAATGATTACTTTTCGTTAAAATCTTTATTAATGCCAAAAATGCTTACATTTATGTGTCTTTTTGTTCGCTCTGGCAGCCATGTTGCCGCTGAAGCCAGTTTACACTGAGATAATTCATACCCCTTTGTTTGAAGTGTGGTCCCGAAAAATCTTTGTTTGAAGGGCTATCTGTCCCTTCCCCTACCCCTATCCCCCCAACCAAAAGAGAATCGAGACACCCCTACCCTTTCACGTCAACGTGCGAAACTGAGGGGTAGGGGAAAGGGGAAGGGCTAAGGGGTAGAATTGGGAATGCAAATGCAAATATCCAAATGCATAAAATGTTTCACATGGAGTAGTATTTTTTTTGCATCAGTTGATTGTATTGAACCATGCAATTTGACTGGTTTTTGCCATTTTACATTTTCTTGCAGAGCGACCTAATCCTCCTTCACGGGTACAACTTGTCCGGGCCAACACAAATTCTTTAGAGGTTAGCTGGGGAGCGGTGTCTACAGCAGACATGTACCTGCTTCAGCTTCAGAAATATGATATCCCATCAGCCACTGCTGCCACATCACCAGCCCTCAACGCAGTTCCCTCCCTCCCTGGAAACTCGCCTAAGAGTCCAGCGCCTGCCGCAGCTGCTCCGTCTGCTCAGAGTCTGCCGCAAAGTGGCATCACCTTCGTGCCCCAGGCTGCTTCTCCCACAGCCTCAGTCCTGCCCAGCACACCTGCAAGTCCTGTGGCTGCCTCAACAGCACGTGGCCCAGGTACCAGTTTGTTAAATTGTTAATAGCACAGTAAATTTTTTGTTTACTCGATACTTAAATGTAATTTAAATATTCTTTCTCAGTGTTTTTTTTTTGAGGGGGTTGAGTTTAACGGTTGAGTTTAACATTTTATTTTATATTTAAGCTATTTTGAAAGTTGCGGCCCCTCAGTCAGGCACCGGGACGTCGATTGTCACTGTGCGGCAGGCCAGCCAGGCCGGAAAATCCCCAGTCACTATGACATCACTTCCTGCAGGTGTTCGCATGGTAGTGCCAACACAGACCGCTCAAGGAACGGTATGAAGCAAAAAAGTAAAGCTGGAATCTATAAAAATGTTGATGCTTTATTTAAATGTGTACTCCCCGCTCCCCTCTTTTTTTAGCCCATTGGCAGCAGCCCTCAGATGAGTGGAATGGCAGCTTTGGCCGCAGCTGCTGCAGCCACACAGAAAATCCCTCCTTCCCCTGGAGCCACTGTTCTCAATGTGCCGGCTGGGGCCACAATTGTTAAAACAATGGCTATGACACCTGGGTACACCACTCTCCCCAACACAGTTAAAGTGGCATCACCTGTGATGGTAAATATCTTAAGATTGTCACTGTGTGTAGTTCTTCATATTGCCTCTTGCCCCTTGGGCTTTATTTTTCATGTTGGGCCTATTTTGGTAACACTTGAATTAAAAAACCAAAGACTCCAAAACAGCAAAACTTAGATGGTTCCAGCTCTAAAATATGATTGGAGGAGCTGAATTCAAAACTTGCATTAGCCAGCATGCACATGTCTGTAAACGTACATCAGCTGAATTACATATTTATGTGGCAAGCTATTTTGCAGTCTTGGCCTGCACTGGTTTAATGACTCACAATTATTTTGTCGTAGGTAAGCAACCCTGCCACTCGCATGCTGAAGACTGCGGCTGCACAGGTGGCCACTCCGACAGTGTCCAGTCCCACCACAGTTGCTCGGCCCATCATCACCGTGCACAAGTCTGGTACAGTTACCGTAGCCCAGCAGGCTCAGGTTGTGACCACGATGGTGGGTGGAGTCACCAAGACCATCACTCTTGTTAAGAGCCCACTTTCCATGGGAGGAAACCTGGTACAGTATTGTAAATTCTGGCATAGGAAAAATTAGAAAGGCATAGAATTGGCATGTATTTATTTATTTATTTATTTATTTTAAGATTTCCAACTTGGGCAAGATGATGTCAGTGGTACAGACCAAACCAATGCAGACAACTTCTATGACTGGACAGGCCTCCTCCAACCCATTGACTCAAATTATACAGGTACATTAAACCTACAGTATATAGTTAAATCTCTCAGACGCTCACACAAATTACAATTTGAAATAATCTTAACTTCAATGTCATTCTTATTCCATAGACAAAGGGTCCCCTCCCACCCGGCACCATTCTGAAACTGGTAACGTCTGCGGATGGAAAGCCAACCACCATAATTACCACCAGTCAAGCAAGTGGCACAGGAAACAAACCCACTATCTTGGGTATCAGTGGCATGTCCCCTACCACCACCAACAAACCAGGCACCACCACTATTATCAAAACAATCCCCATGTCTGCTCTACAGCAGGGAGCTGCAGGTAAAGAAATAAGCAATTTTGCCAAGAAGAGTCTTATTATTGTTAATATTTATTGTTATTATTAACAATTATAGTAATGCTAATATTAATGTGTATATTTGTGTATCATTAAATAATACATTTATTATTTAAGTTATAGTTATGCGTTTATTATTATTTTTATTATTATTATCAACGACTCTAAAAAATAATAATAATGTGTGTGCATAATATTATTTCAGGTGACTTTGTTTGGGCTTAATGGGTGTCTGTTTTCTGTTGTAGGCGTGACTAGTAGTACAGGGGTGAAGAGCCCAATTACCTTCATCACCTCAAAGATGATGACATCTGGAACAGGAACTCCTGGCAAAATCATTACAGCAGTGCCTAAGATTGGTACAGCAGCTGGCCAGCAAAGCCTAACACAGGTATTTGGGTTCAGAATATATGGTGTGAAATGAAAAACATGATGCTGTTGAAGCGTTTTCTTACATGGGTTGTGTTTTTCCTATCTGAAGGTTGTTCTGAAGGGAGCTCCTGGTCAGCCTGGAACCATCCTTCGCACTTTGCCGATGGGAGGAGTGCGTCTCGTGTCTCCAGTATCTGGGGTCAAGCCAACTGTAACCACGCTGGTTGTCAAGGGAACAACTGGTGAGGATATGAACCTAGTAAAGTCAATAGTAATTGTTCATTGTTAAAAGACTGCATGCGTCTCTATGCCAAGTTTAATTCATCAACCTCTATTATGAATTAAGTATTTCCCTCTCGCCGTGTCTGTTCTCTTTCCAAGGTGTAACAACACTTGGCACAGTCACAGGAACCGTTTCTACCAGCTTAGCTGGAGGAAGCTTAGCCAGTGCCAACGCCACCCTGGCAACTCCCATCACCACTCTCGGCACAATTGCCACCCTCTCAAGCCAGGTCATTAATGCTACCGCTGTGTCAGCTGCCCAAAGCAACCTGAACACTGTCACCTCCACCATGCAGGTTAGAACCAGATAATCAGATGTTTTTTGTGTATAATTATTCTTTAAGTATTGCAGCCATTTTATCTTTGGTTTTTTTTTGTTTTGTTTTTATTATGCAAGTATATTTTAAAGTTATATATTTGATAAATGAATATTTTACAAAATAATTACACAATTCATTGAAATAATTTTTGTAATTAATTTTCTTTTTTTTGTCTTTTGTAGTAGTATTTATAAAAATAAAAAATCATTATAATTATGTATGCTATTGTTCGGTGCCTGAAAGGTTTAATGGTTTTAAAAGAAGTCTCTTATACTCAACAAGGCTGCATTTATTTGATCAAAAATACAGTAAAAATTATAATATTATATATTAAAATTTAATTTATTTCTGTGATGGCAAAGCTGAATTTTCAGCAGCCATTTCTTCAAGTCTTCAGTGTCACATAATCCTTCAGAAATCATTCTATTATGATGATTTGGTGCTCAAAAAACATTTCTTGCTATCAGTGTTGAAAGCAGGTAATATTTTTGTGGGGACTGTGAAACATTTTTTTTCTATTTGAATAGAAAGTTCAAAAGCACAGCATTTATTGGAAATAGAAAGTGACATTAAAGACATTTTAAAATCTTATAAAATATTTCTATCAATTTAATGTGTCCTCGGTGATTAAAAGTATTAATTTCTTTAAATAAATAATACTGACTGAAAACCTTTGAACTCTAGTGTAATTTAATGGGGTAATAAAACAAATAATTAAAACTAATGATATAAAAATATAAATTGACACAAAATTGTATTTAAAATGAACCGTTTTTCACAATATTCACTTAATTTACTGAAAAATATAACTAAATCTGTAGTCCCTAATCTTGTCATCCTTTCTTAAGCCCACCCAGGTGACTCTCATAACCACACCCAGTGGTGTGGAGGCTCAGCCTGTCCAAGATCTGCCTGTTTCCATTCTGGCCTCTCCCACCTCTGAGCAGCCCACCTCTACTGAGTCTGGTGCAGGCGATGCTTCTGGCAATGTTACTTTAGTGTGCTCCAACCCACCCTGTGAGACTCATGAGACGGGCACCACCAACACGGCCACCACAGCAACAGCAAATATGGGCACTGGACCAGCTGGCACAATACAGAGAGTGTGCTCCAACCCGCCCTGCGAAACGCATGAAACCGGTACAACAAACACTGCCACCACAGCATCTGCCAACATGGGCGCTGTACAGAGGGTCTGCTCAAACCCACCATGTGAGACCCATGAAACGGGCACCACCAACACAGCAACCACAGCATCTTCAAATATGGGCAATGCTCCTGCTGGCACTGTCCAGAGGGTCTGCTCCAACCCACCCTGTGAGACCCACGAGACGGGCACCACCAACACAGCAACCACAGCGTCATCTAACATGGGCGGAAATCAGACAGGAACGGTGCAGAGGGTCTGCTCGAACCCACCTTGTGAAACCCACGAGACAGGCACCACCAACACAGCAACCACAGCGTCATCTAACATGGGTGGAAATCAGACGGGAACGGTGCAGAGGGTCTGCTCAAACCCACCTTGTGAAACCCACGAGACTGGCACCACCAACACGGCAACCACAGCGTCATCTAACATGGGAGGGAATCAGACAGGAACGGTGCAGAGGGTCTGCTCGAACCCACCTTGTGAGACTCATGAGACGGGCACCACCAACACGGCAACCACTGCAACCTGCAGTATGGAGACAGATGAGGGAACAGGTACTTAAGATTTCCGGAAGATATTATAAATCTGCACATTTATAATATTTACAAATTCAATGGGTCTCATTCGCTAATATTTGTGTGGATTATTTTTATTTATATGCACAAGAATTTAAAAAATCCACCTAATTCACAAGAAGTGCATACGCACATTAATTTGTTCTTAACCGTGTTCTAATATTAATGACTGTGTGCCTGAGGCTAGTAATTTGCATAAAACATCAATCTCCAAACATATCCACATTAGGGTTTTCCCAAGATGAAATATCTATGTATAAAAAAAGGTCTCAACATTATAATTATAAGGTCACTCTAGAGTGTGTGAATTTTGTGTACGTGTGGTTTCAGTGTTTTTTTTTTAGTTTTTTTCTCAGAATAATTGTAGTACACAAGTTGATGAATCATGATTTGTGAAAACGTTTGTACACTGATTTCATGCACAAAATTATACATACACAGTTAGTGAATGAGACCCAATGTTATACTTTTTTTCTTTTTGTCTTTTAAAGGTTGATGGTAACAATTTATTTTGCACATTTAGCCCAACAGAGTGGTGAAGCATCAGAATCTACCACTAGTACAGAAGGCCTGCAGTCCACTGCAGCTCCCCAGAGCAGAGCCATTACCATAGTCACACAGGCCACACCTCTACCAGGACCAGCTGTTCCGGTGAGTGGCCTGTATTTTGAGATCTAAACTTTGTGTAGTGTGAGACTTTGTATCCATTGGGAACTGATGCATACCATTACGGATGCTGAATGTGAGTGGTGGATATTGAAGGTGGTTGGGGAGGGTTGAAAAGAAAGAGGGATTCAGAACATCAGCAGTTTTTCTTTCTCTGTCTTTCTCCTGCAGTCTATCTCTTCAATCACGGAGTCGTCCTCAGAGGCCGGAGCTGAGCCGGTTGTTATGGAGAGCTCGGAGGCGGAGTCTTTGCAGGCAGAAGGCCAGGCTGAAGCGGAGGCAGTCGCAATGCAGGCAGAGTTTCAGACAGAGGCGGGGGCAGTAGCTATGCCCAGTGACTTCCAGGCAGTGGCCTTGCCGAGTGACTTCCAGGGAGAAGCCGTTGCGGTAGCCATGCAGGCAGAGAGCCAGGCGGAGGAAGGGGCAGTGCCCATGGAGCATGACGCTTCTAGCATGGCAGAGGGAGAAACGGCTCAGGAGCAGCTACCTACAGCAGAGGTACAGTCAGTTGTATTACTATATATATATATATATATTAACTATACAATTATTAGTTAGTTTAGCAAATTAATACCAATATTTTTGTTTTTAATTTTTGTTTTCATTTATTCATTTAGTGCTTAACTTTGGAAAAATGAAAAATATTAATTTATTCTAGAGATAAATTGGGGTTTTATTTCAAATAAAATGTTCAGCAAACATTTCCAGCTATTATTGCAAATTTAATTTAATTTACAAATGTTATTTTGTACTTTATAAAGGGGTGGTTCACTGGCTTCTTTTCTAGGCTTGATTGTGTTTATGGGGTGCAGTCTAACATGTGCTAACGCTTCGTTTTTTAAAAAACTCATTATTTTTCACATAATTTACCTTTATTCCACACCGCTCTGTCCCTTCTCTGAGAAACGGGCTGATCTTTTCCTGTTTTTATGAAGCCCCGCCCTCAGAAATGGGCGATGGGCTCTGATTGGTTAGCTAGCCCAGAGTGTTGTGATTCGCTAAACCGCCTCTAGTGCGCAAACGTCCCATCCCTCACCTCAGCGGCATGTGCTCTGGTTGTATTGTAAACAACGGCCATGTATAATGCTTCTCATAGCTATGTGAAAATAAGTGTATAAATGGAACATGATGATCTGAATGAGAGAAAGAGAGAGGCTGAGCAGGCAACGCGAGGAACAATATTAAAAACCGCTGCTTTAGAACATTGATTTTGAAACTTGTGAATCCATTAGAATCGTTAGAAGACAGAATCACGATTCATATATGAATAGATTTTTACGTGCACCCCTAGTTTTCTCTTCCTCTTTTCTAAAGCAGCACAGCATGGCCTCGCCCCCTTTGCTGCCTTTTCCTGAGGGTGGGGTTTATCTGGGTTTGTGATGTCACGAACCCGGGAAGTAACTTGTTGTAGTCCCTACCAGCCGTTTTTGTAGGCATTAAACTGCCAGAATTTTAAAAGACGATATCTCCGTTTGTGTTGAACCTTCAGCTTTGTAAATTTTGCAGATATTGTTTATGCTCAAACAGCAACACACGAACTAACGTAAAAAAAGTGAAATCGCAATCAACCATACCTTTAAATAAATTTTTCATATAATATTTTTACAGTAGAATGTTTCAGCTATTATTGCAAATAAATTAGTGAATTCAAACTTATTTGCAAAAAGTATTATTTTTAACTTTTTATAAAAATTTTTTTTAAATTTACAGAAATAAAAACATAACATTAAAAAGTTGCCAAGTACCAAATATTAATATAGTTTTATATTTATAGGGATTATAAAAACAAGTGTTTTTAAGGTGTCAATTATCCAAATTCACTTAAAGTTCAGACTCCTGTTTCAAATGTCCTGTATTTTATTTATTTATTTGTGGGGTAGATGGAAGGTGTAGAAGCGGCGTCAGCATCACAGGCCGTGGCACTGGCCTTGCCACCAGAGCTGATGTCAGATGGACAACACACAACACTGATGGTGACTGGTCTGACCCCAGAGGAGCTGGCCGTCACGGCAGCCGCAGAGGCAGCGGCCCAGGCTGCAGCGACAGAGGAGGCCCAGGCCCTCGCCATTCAGGCTGTACTGCAAGCAGCACAGCAGGCTGTTATGAGTGAGTCACCATCATTAATCCACAAAATCCCAACCTATGACCTGCATATGTTCATATTAAATCCAAAGCTTGCAGTAGATCATTTTGTGTCTTATTCCCCTATCAGGCTCAGGCTCAGGTGATGCCGGAGGAGATGACCAGCAGACCCACACCATACCCATCGTTCTGACCCAGCAGGAACTAGCTGCTTTGGTTCAGCAGCAACAGCAGCTCCAGGCAGCTCAGCAGCTAGCTGCTGCTCAGGCCGCACTGCCCACAGAGGGCTTGGCTCCGGCTGACAGCCTAAATGATCCCTCCTCAGAAAGCAATGGACATAACGAGATTGCTGCCGCTGCCACAAGTACAGTTGTCGGACTGCTGCCTAGCACCTCAGCAGAGAGTATGTGTGAAGTTTCTTTTTACTTTTCAGTAGTATCGACTAAATTAGTTGTTTCGAACCATTATTATAGTTGAATTATCAGTAACTTAAAGGGGTCATATGATGCTTTTTTTAAAGATCATTATTTGGTGTAACAGAATATGTTGACATGCTTTAATGTTCAAAAAACACATTATTTTTAAAATACTGTACATTATTGTAGGTCCTCTATGCCCCGCCTCTTTCAAACATGTAGTTTTCTACAAAGTCCCTCCTTCCGACAAGCGCAGTCTGCTCTAATTGGCCAGCTGACCCAGTGCATTGTGATTGGCCGAACACCGCAAGCACTTGTCGGAAATGTAACGCCCCTTACCATAATCGCGAGCTTCATCTTTCAAAATAAATGTAAAGACGGAGCCCGAAAGGGGAACAGAGTCACGTGACAGACACAGTGATGAAGCTGGTATTTGTTTGCAGTACACAAGCCACGGTTAAGACAGCTGACTCCACTGTGATGTGACCCCTCTCTCACTCACTCACTCACTCACTCACACACACACACACACACACACACGATGCGCAAAACTCCGCATTTAAACAGTCAATAGCAAATAGTCTTTTAGTCTTTGCAACTTCAGGGATCTTATCTATGCACAATCAGCTTGTAACACTCCAAAGAGAAAGGAAAACTTGAAATCGCATCATATGACCCCTTTAATGTACTTTAAAAGAGTAAATAAAAAAAAATTTAAGTCTAAAGCTCAAAAGTTCAGTCACATTTGCCATTGAAAGTGACTTATGTGTGAGCCGTGCTTCTTACATCACTACACTATTGACAATAGACAATGGGCTTTTTGCCAATGAAAAACCTGCTTTCAGATAAAAACTTCACATTTATTAAAAAAATAAAACCATCAAGATTCTGTTTATTCCCTGTGTAGCCTTGGCTCCGTCCAGCACATTAGCACCTGCAGTGGTTGCCAGTCCAGCTAAAATGCAGGCAGCTGCAGCTCTGACTGAAGTGGCCAATGGTATTGTGGCTGTGGTAAGTTTCATGAGTAAAGAGTCACGGTAATATGCACTGAATGCGAAAGAATATTTTAAAATCCTGTTTTCTGTTTTGCCTCACAGAAACCGAACCCTCCCACTGTTACGGTCAAACCTCAAGTGAAGAAAGAAAACCAGTGGTTTGATGTTGGCATTGTCAAAGTGACCAATATGGTTGTAACACATTTCTACATGCCTGCAGATGACGCCGCTTATGTTGAGGTGAGCCACAATGAGATTCTCCTTCAAACAATATTTTAAGACCTTACACCATTGCTTGTTTGTAAAAGTAAGTATACTGACAGAACTTGTGTATTACGTTGTAGGATGATTCTGGCACAATCCCTGACTACAGCCAGATGAAGAGGGTGGACCTTCAGCCCGGGACAGCCTACAAATTCCGTGTGGCGGGTATAAACACGTGTGGCCGCGGAGCCTTTTCTGAAATATCTGCTTTCAAGACCTGTTTGCCGGGCTTCCCAGGGGCACCATGTGCCATAAAGATCAGCAAGGTACACCTCAAATCTTAATTTGCACTTGATTACCTGTTGTTACATATGGTGTTATGATAAATGGAATGTTGTAAAAATTTAAAAAAAGGAATTTTTAAAGGCATTATTAATTTTGTTTTACAAATATTTTGACAGATATGCTTATTTTTTTAAATTTTAAATACAGTAAAAACAGTATTGTAATTTTTTTTTTTTTAAAGCTTTAAAATAAAAATTTTCAAAACTTTTTGAACAAATTTAATGTGTCCTTCATGAATAAAAGTGTTAATTTCTTCGATGCAGTTGGATCAGCAGGATCTGTAATTGATGCAACAAGAAAATTAATTATTACACTCAAATGCATCCTCTCTTTACTTATTTCTCTCCTCAGAGTCCAGACGGTGCCCACCTTACATGGGAGCCTCCATCTGTGACATCAGGAAAGATCACGGAGTATTCTGTGTATTTGGCCATCCAGAGCAGCCAGACCACCGAGGCAAAACCCTCGGCCCCGGCCCAGCTTGCCTTCATGCGCGTTTACTGTGGGCCAAATCCCTCGTGCCTGGTCCAGTCCTCCATCTTGTCCAACGCCCATATAGACTATACCACCAAACCCGCCATCATCTTCCGCATCGCGGCACGCAACGAGAAAGGTTACGGCCCGGCTACACAAGTGCGATGGCTGCAAGGTAAAGGTTTTCTGGCTTTCTTTGGTGGAGAATTTTTTCTGTTTCAGGCAGTGACAAGATAGATTTTACAGTTGCTTTGTATTGCCTCTTGCTTTGTAGAGTCTAACAAAGATGGCCTTTCTGCAAAGCCTGCCCCAAAAAGAGCAGTTTCTTCACCAGATACGTGAGTGTCCATGTCTTCAGTATTACAGAAGTGCATATGATCAAAAATACAGTAATGTTAAATATGATTTCAATTTCAGATAACTGTTTTCAATTGTAATGCTTAATGTAATGTATTCTTGTCTTCAGTGTCACATGATCCTTCAGAAATCATTCTATTATGCTGATTTATTGCTCAAGAAATATTTCTTATTATCAGTGTTGCTGCTTAATATTTTTCTGGAAACTGATATTTTTTCAGGATTTATTTGAAATAGAAATCGTTTATAACATTAGAAATGTCATTGTATAAATATAAATATTTAAACAGTTTAATGGATCCTTGCTAAATAAAAGTGTTAAAAAAATGACTGTCCCCGAAATTTTAAACAGTAGCAGAATTATGGTTGAGTATTAAAATGCATGTACATTTTATTACAGGAAAGGGATTGGTCAGAAAAAAGCAAGAATGGACCAGTGAGCCCCTCTCTCCGTTTGTCCTCCAAGACCAGAAAGACTTACACTATTCCTAATGCTCCATCCGGATTCAACACATCTTCAACTGTAACCATCCATCACAAACAGCACAAAATCAACAAGGAAATAGTGTTTAAGAATACAGTTACTAGGGAAATCTTTTTTTCTTGTTAGTAGTATGAATGGAGAAAAGCACATTGCATATTTTTGAGTATTTTTCAACATGCTTTGAGTGGGGGGGGGGGAGCTTTTTCCATTGTAGAGTCTTCCTTTCTGCTCTCCCCCATTTCTTTCAATACATGTATCTTGCTTGAGTAAATTCAATCGCCAGTTTTAAGATATTTGTATCGTTTGATCTGTCAGCTGGGCTCAAATGAAGAAGCTCTCTTTTCTGTGATGGTTTTAGTTCACGGTAAATGTGTGGACACGATTGTGATTGGAGATGAGTGATGTCATTTTCATGTGAGGGGAAAAAACGGAAATGGGGGGGGAAACAAAGCAAGCACTTGTCCTCAGACAAGAGGGGATATTTTTCACTTGAATGGCTCAGTGAAATAAGATCTGCATAAGGAATTGTTCTGGACTCCAGCCTCATGGTGAAGTCTGTGCACTTTTGCATTAAGCAGAAATAGAGGCAGAACTGCAGATAAAGACGTGGCCATGGAAGTACATTACCGGCAGGACAGGACTTTGCTAGAACTGAGATTTGCCATACAAACAAAACAAAACAAAAAAAAGGAAAAACTGCAAAACTTCACAAAAAATTAGCAAGCGATGATGGAGAAGATCTTGTGTAGTTTATTTTTGTATTTTTAAAGCTTTTCTCCTGTGTATGTCTGCTTTTTTTTTTTTCTTTTTTCTTTTTAACTCACTACTTTTATTTTTTTGTTTTTGTTTTAAAAATTCTTGGCCATCCCCATTGGTTGAGGGATTTGTGGGAAGAAGGGCTTTTGGATGGGCCGTTCTCTTGTCAAGTACTTTTACAAAAGGAAAGACATTGTATTTGTGCTTAAGTTGAGTGGTGATGTTTCAGTTCTACAACTGAAAAGGATGTAAACATCTGAAGGGCTTTTACTTTGTTTACTGCGTATTTCTACGCTTGTTTCCACTCTGTGTTTGTGTATGCCAAACCTTGAGATGTACAAATCGTAAAACATTGTTTAACTTTTTTATTTTTGTTATTCCTCACCTTACCAAACCGCCTTTTATTAGTAAACACTCAGCTTTTTCCCTTCGTCTGGCTTTTCCTCTTAACTTTTTCACAACATGTCTTTGTAGACTTTTCTCTGCCCTAGATTGTGAAGGAAGTTGTCCATGTGAAGATGAATTTCTACTTTTTTTTTCCCCCCCTCCTCTAATTATCTGAGAGGTATGCAAACTAGATGTTCAGTGTATACCTGTATGTCTCCATGTGGGCGAGGATGGCTGTACTCACTCTTGGTGAAAGCCAAGTTTGGATTCGACTGTAATATAGTTCATTCATAATGCAAGAAGTGAAGATGATATCCTGGCCTTTTATATATTTACCTGTACAACGTTTTTACATGTTGGTCATCTCCTGATTGCCTTTTTTGTCTTGACTTATAAAAGAAACCGAAATATATAAACTGTCTCCCTGAATAATTTTGACCAATTTCTTTTAGTTTCATGTAGCACATCTTGAGAGTTCGTTCCACCCATAGTGTCTTCCAGAATTGTAGTGAATTCGAGTAGCTATATTTGATTATACTCTTCCGAAAGTTAAATAGATAAGGCGGTTAACTCGTTTGCATTTAATATGGAGATATTTCTGCCGAAATAAAGGAACAATGTCCCAGCATAGTATTCATATGACGTAGGCTTCATGGGGTTTTATTTTCATATAAAAGTCTTTTACACTCATCAAGCAAGATCAGTGTTATTTTTTGTTTTGTTTGTTTTTAATGAAAATATTCTTTAAATCATGTTTGTTTTGTCATTTATTAAAAATTTTACACAGACTAAATTGGCTTATTTTAGTAGAGGAAAAGTGTTTTTTATATATATATATATATATATATATAAACAAAAATGTGAAAAAATTCACAATGTGATTTACAAACAATCATATACTTCCTAAAAAAGCTTATTTGGGGCATTATTACTGTTGAGGTGTTATTTTTTATTGTCGTTTTCATCAGTAGCGTGTTTTTAAATAGTTAATTATTGTCATGATGTGAATTTTCACCTCGTCTTTATTGCTGACAAAATAAAAAATAAAACTTTTTCAGCAACCACCTTTCATCAGTGAAATTACTGATTCCATAGATTAAAGGCCCATTCACCAAGAATAATAACTAAACTATATTAGCCTCCACACCAATGGACGAAAACATTGTTTATTATAATCATGCACTGTAGTTGTCGTCTGCCGCTTTCAAAAAAATCAAGCTCTTTAAAGCTGGGTGGATTCTGATTGGCTCAATATTATTATCGTTCATCAGCTGGGGAAAAAAAGTTTTTTAAAAGTGGTTCCAACGAAAATGTTCTTCTGTGTAGTTATTGTTATAGCTGTTGTGGACTTCACTATATCAGAACTAGAACGTTTCTAATATGAACTAGAACGTTTCTAGTTATAATAATCGTCACCCTTGGTGTGAATGGGCCTTAACATTGAACAGGAGTTTGTTCTTGCTTCAGCAATAGCATTTTTTATTTAGCGGCTTCTCCTGTTGTTTCTGTATAATCTGGATGTCTTCTCCATTCTCCACATGGTGACTTTTGAGCTGCAGAGAGTGCGACACAAACAACTATAACTTAATACTGCATCTGTTTTGGTCAGGCTTAGTATTAAATGTTCCGTTAGGCGGCCTGACTAGCGTCTCTCCAATGTCTTCCTTGGCACTACATTCAAAATATTCAGCTCCGATTTCACTGCACCACTGCTGGGCCTTGTTAGGGGACACCTGTCAATCAAATCCTGTTATCAGTTATTAAGCAAAGTCACTGGATCTTTTAGCTCATAATTCAATAGAGATGACCAGTGTTGGGGAAAGTTACTTTTAAAAGTAATGCATTACAATATTGCGTTACTCCATAAAAAGTAACTAATTACGTTACTTAGTTACTTTTTATGGAAAGTAATGTGTTACGTTACTTTTGCGTAACTTTTAAATATGCACAGGGCTTGCTTGTTTGTTCTTAAAATAAAAAGTTATTTTTTTGGCAAATATAAAAGCCTTTTCACACTGAAAGTGAAATGAATAAGCCTCAGGCTGAAGGGAAAGTAAAATTACGTCCGTACAGTAGAATGCAGAAGAAGAAACTTCAACACACAAAAAAAGACAAATGTTTGTCTAGAGTAATTTGTGCTTATTAGTACGGTTTAACTGGATCATCGAAGGTCAGAAGCAAATAGAATGGGATTAAATAAATAAAGGATATTTGTGTTGTTTAACATTTAATTATTGCAGGTTTGCGTCATATTGTGAGTTGCATTATTTTTTATTCATTTTGAGGAATACTGAATCTGTGGGGTTTTTTTGTGAGTGAGATGAATTAATGCATATTCATATTTATTTTAGAACTACAGTAACATCTGATTTCTCTCAACATGGGGACAGGAGAGCTGTCAATCAATAAATTAAAAAAAAAGTAACTTGCGTTACTTACTTGAAAAAGTAACTCAGATATTCTCTTGTCAATTAAAAAGTAATGCGTTACTTTACTAGTTACTTGAAAAAAGTAATCTGATTACGTAACTCGCGTTACTTGTAATGCGTTACCCCCAACACTGGAGATGACTAACCTCACGATAATCCAAGTCAATTTTATTGCCGAGCACTATGAAAGGGAATGCAGAGGGGTCCGAAGGACATGCCTGCACCAGGAACTCTTTCTTCCAGACTTCTAGTGCATCAAAGGAGATGGACGAGGTAACATCAAACACTAGGAGGCAGCAGTGAGCTCCACGATATAGTGTGGTACCCAGGGAGTGAAACCTCTCTGTTCCTGCAGTGTCCCAGATCTGGTGCAAAAACAGCTGAGTATTGCATGACACCGTTTGTACAGCCCTATTTGGTCAGTTGAGATGTAACCCATGTTATTGTGATGAAAACTATATGTGGATCCTGTGTATGACATGAAGTGAATGATTTTCTAAGTTTGCTTTTAATTTGAAAAACTGTTGGTTTAACATAAATGAATGTAAATGTATCTCACCTGAAGAATCACTGATCTTTTATCAATAGTGATTTCTTTAGTAAGGAAATCTACCCCAATTGTGGCACAATACAAATTAGTAAAGCGATGGTCGACAAACCGGGTCATAAATGAAGATTTTCCCACTCTGTTCAAACAAAAGGAAACGGAAAACTAAATGACCAGAGAATTAACTGGTAAATTAACTACCTACAAGGCATTAACATTGCGTTACAGAACCAGCTTCTTCTGTAAATATGCCAAACTTCTTGAAACACAAGCAGCTGTTGAGGTTTTTCTTGTTTAGAGAGTAACACTGCTTTTAGTTTTTTTTCTGTACTTCCTTGTTTTTGTTTAACAGTACAATGTTCTTTGTTTTTGGGGTCACACATGCACTGGTATTCAAAAGTTTGCAATCACTTTTGAAACATTTTTAAAACAAAATTATTTTGTACATCAATGTTGCATCTAATTGATCAAAAATACAACAAAAAACACTAATAGGTTGAATCAGAATAACTGTTTTAAATAAGTATTTATTTATTATGATTATTTTTTTAAAACATGATCATTTCTTTATGATGGACAAGCTCTACATTTTTAGCAGCCATTACTCCATACATATACTTTATTCTGTAATCCTTTAAAAAGGAATTTAAACTTATTTACAGTATTTTTAAATCAATATTATGCAACCTTGGTGAATAAAAGTATCACACTTTCAGAAACATCAAAATTAAAGTGATAGTGATACCATATAGTCATACCAAACGTTTGAATGGTAGCATTAATGTCTTTGTTGTTCTTGCAAAAGTAGCTATTCTGGACTATAACAGGATACTGGAAAAGTTGTTCATAAGCCTTTTATGTGAATTGCACGTGGGTCTACATGTACATGCTTCACTAGTATTTACAATACTTTCAATACTTTCTAAGACAGACACTCACCCAGAGTTTCCGATAAGAATGACTTTCAAGTGTGGTGTGCATGTGCTCCACTGCGTCATGATAAAAATGAAATGAAATTGCATGTCTTCAATGAAAAGAGGTCATGAAGGAACTCATCTCGGTCATCACTTCTGTATTTCAGACTGTAATGTCCTGTTCGTATCACGGATCTATTAAAAAACATGGCAAAATAGGTAATGGTTAACCACCTTAGCCGTGTAAGGTAAACAAACGCCTTGCCAAACTAAACATATGGTGTAGGCTAACAAAAATGTTAGTAGCCTATTGCAATTGTTGTGCAGTTTTACATTCTATGATCTGATATTTGAAAATACCAGTCGACATACAGCATTGCTCTTCATTTTTGAAGTAGGCCAAAAATGATGTTGTTTGATCCCTGATTACTCTTGAAATACCTTGGAGTACCATATACAATATACCATACATGTATTAACTGCCATATTGTATATAAAAGTACAGCAGTGTATGCAGTACAGCAGTATGGCTATCTGATACCATTTACTGTACCATGGTACCGGCAGAGTACTGTTTTGTAAGGGTAGCTTTTCACCATTCATTTGGCTTTCAAAGTACAAATTCTAGAGGCAAACACTTGGCAGAACCCGCTATATGTGAGGTCCTCACATGGGAGGTGTCTTGTTCTGTGTCAGTTAAGGGTGTGGAGGCCAAAACTGTAACAGTGTAACAGTGAATATTGAGACCAGTTCTCCTCAACTGAAACGTGGTTTCGACTAATTTACCTCGCAAAAACACAGACAAACTTAGCTGGTACCTTTGAGTCACACTATTACTTATGGGAGCTGTGGCTTTGAGGTCAGGTACACATCCTCTTCTTTGAAAGTTTAGAATTTCACCTCTGTCTTACATGCCATTTGTCACTCTCTCTATGAATTATATTCAAGTGTTACATGTAGCCTATCTCTGAAGGAACCCATCCATGGGTTTTTTAAATAGTGGTTATGGATTTATGAGTAAAACAAAATCTGTCATAACATTACTTTAAGATACTTTCACATTTTGTTGTACAACATACATTACACACAATCACTCAAATGTGAAGACAGTTGTCAAATGTTTGAGACAATTGTGGTTTAAAAGTGTACACTACCTTTCAAATGTTTGGGGTCAGTAAGCTTTATATAAAGAAATGCATACTTTTATTTAGCAAGGATGCATTAAATTGACAAAAGTGACAGTAAAGACATTGATATGGTTACAAAAGATTTCTATTTTAAATAATATGCTGTTCTTTTGAACTTTCTATTCATCAAATCCTGAAACAAATTCTGAAAATCATCATATTACACTCTTAAAAATAAAGGTGCTTCAAACGGTTCTTCAAGCGATGCCATAGAAGAACCATTTTTGGTTCCACAAAGAACCATTCAGTCAAAGGTTCTTTAAAGAATCATCTCTTTCTTACCTTTTTATAATCTGAAGAACCTTCTTTCGCCACAAAGAACCTTTTGTGAAACAGAAAGGTTCTTCAGATGTTAAAGGTTCTTTATGGAACCATTTAGACAAAAAGGTTCTTCTATGGCATCGTGAAGCACCTTTATTTTTAAGAGTGTAGAATTATTTCTGAAGGATCGTGTGACTGTAGTAATGATGCTGAAAATTCAGCTTTGCCATCACAGAAATACATGACATTTTATAATGTATTAAAACAGAAAACAAATATTTAAAATTGTAATAATATTTAACAATATACTGTCTTTACTGTATTTTGATTAAATAAATGCAGCCTTGGTGAGCCTAAGAGACTTCTTTAAAAAAAACATTTAAAAATTGGTCTCAAACTTTCAAACATGGTTAGCGATTTACTGCAACTACCACAAGGATGTGAGTTTTCATACTTGAAGAATCTGACAACCACTGTAGTTTCTTTCTTGTTATTCGTAAAAACCACTATTCTAAAACCAAATGAGAAATTCCCCTTGGGAACGGATGGTGAATAGCCTCCCGTGTTAGCCTACTAATTGGCATCACGAATTAACAGCTTTTTACTTATATATGTTGTGGATGAAGTGGTGTGGAGGAGGGACAGACTGGAAATTACAGTCTGTAACCCATAGACAAGAAGCATTCTGTGTCCTCTCACTCAGACTTATCTTTGGGATAAGACTTTTGACTAGAAATGATTTTAATGAGTCTTGGGGATGAGATATGTAATTATTTGGGAATGAAGCTACTTGTTGGCAATAACACTTACAAATATGGATGACCTAAAACAAATTCATTCCAACTTTGGATACAAATAAAAATAAGAAGTCAAGGCAAAGAGAGAGAGGCGGTCCTTTGAGCTGTACCCTCATGACACAGAGCCACTCGGCTGGCTGTGTTAGGCAGAGATAAGGGCCTGCTTTCATGGAAGTTTCTTTCCTTGGAACTGGAACACTGCCCCAAGAACCCACAACTGCCCCCAACCTTTTGGCCTTTCTGCTCTGGCCACCACACCACCCTGACCAGTAACAGTTCCCACAGAGTCTTGTGTCACTCACCAACTGAAACATCTTTATGGATCCACACGGGCATTGTGTATTTTGCACCTGGATCTAAGGACTTCCTGGTTTCAGGAATGGATATCATTATACTAACAGAAGTGCACTGTCACTGTTGTCAGTCACATTGCCCCTTAAACCAAACCCTGGATTGCAAACACACAACACAAGAGTGCATGTACATAGTTGTACCGAGTAATTTTATTTGAGTTATGGAGAGACCAATGCAATGCAATATTTTTAAACCTATATTATGGGGTCAGTTTTTATTTAGCAAGGTCACATTAAATTGATCAAAAGTGACACTAAAGACATTCATAATGTCATTAAAGATTTTTATTTCAAATAAATGTTTGTCTTTTCAATTTTCAAAGAATCCTGAAAAACATATCCCAGTTTCCACAAAAATATTAAGTAGCAGAAATGTTTTCAACATTGATAATAATAATAAATGTTTCTTGACCAGCAAATCAGCATATTGGAATGATTTCTGAAGGATCATGAGAGACATGAGTAATGGCTGCTGAAAAATTCAGCTTCACATAACAGGAATAAATTAAATTTATTCAATATATTCAAATAGAAAACAGTTATTTTAAATTGTATACATTTTTCATAACATTACTGTTTTTACTGTATTTTTGAGCACATAAATGCATAACAGACTTCTTTCAAAATGTACCCCAAACTTTTAGTAGTGTGTAGTGTAGATATACATATACAGTCACAAACTGTTTGGAATCTTTCATATACAAAATGGGGTTAAAAACATTACCCCAAACTTTTGAACAGTATGTAATTTATTTTTTATTTATACTTTTTTTAATGTATGTATGTGTGTGTAAAAATGAGTCAGTCTATGTGTCATATTAATTAGCTTCATACAGAAATACTAGACATCTAAAATAAGTCCTCATTTTAAAAACCAAGTAAACGTGTATGTTGTATGTGTGTGTAAAAAAAGAGTTGTCTTGACTATTGTAGGGTGTCTCTGTTCCTGTGAGTTTGTTCATGTAGTGTCATGGCTTACGATTCCCCAGCCTCCCTCTCCAATCTTGATAACCTCTTATCACAGTTCAGCAGCCAGCACACACACAGCCACCAGCCACATCCCTCAACACTGCCTCTCTCTCTCTCTTTGGAGAGTTCTTTCTATTTTAAATTTTTTTTTAAAGGTCCAAGCTTTTACAAGCATTTTAAATTCTACACATTTTCACTTCAATACAAAAATGGATGATTTAATTTTTTATAGAAAAATGGATAATGCCTTATCACCACAAATACTGTAACTTTACAACATGTTCAGGACAGAAAGTCGTGTTGTATTTATTGGTTTGTTTTTGAAATGCTAGTTCACTTAGAAATCACTTACCATCATATCATTTTTAAACAGAATGTCCGAGCTACTCTGCTCTCCTCCATAGAAAGTGAATGCTGACCATGGATGTTTTCAACCAAAATTTGATGAATAAAGATTCGAATTTGAGCCTGTTTCTCACACAAAACATGTGCATAAGTCACATGGACAACTTTTGTGATGCTATATGCTGTTCTTATGTGCTTTTTGCTGCTTGACAGCCCTATATTCACCATCCACTTTTATTACATGGAAAACAACTCCCTTTGTGTTCCACCGAGGAAAAAAAAAGTCAGTTGTTTGGAATGTACAGTTTGGAATGACATGAGGGTGAGTAAATCAAATTTTGGGTGAACTGTCCTGATGTAACAATGTATTGGCCTACATGCTGAAGTTCTAAAATGTAGCCTTATGTAAATCAATAACCTGTCCCTTGTTGAAGGATTTGCTTCTCTGGATCTCTTCCCAGTTTCCCTGAAAATTATAAATGCACAATGGTGGAGGGAAGTTGAAAGTGTTTTGACTGTCAAATGACAGTGACAGTCTAAGTCCTGTGCTCAGGCGGGCCATTCTGCATCCGTATCTCTGAGCATGATTGCAGCATTTGAGTTGATTTGCATTACTGTTCTTTGCTGAGCTGCACCAGGGAAAAGTGCCTTTGCATTTTCATTTGCTTTGTTCATAGTCACCGTTTCCACTTGGAATAGTCTTTGTTACTACTTTGTGCTCTTTTAATTTCTATATTTATTCTGTATGTGCCATAGAAAACTTACATGCTCTATGATTTTTTTTCACAAAAGTGCACCTTTATCGTTGTGCTTGAATCATATGAACGATAAGTTTATGGTTGTTGTAAACTAGGGTTTCTCATATTCTCTGTGGGATTTTCTCAGACAATGAACTGTTAGATTTGCCTCTTTATCTGTATTTATACACAAGGTCATGTTATATAACCTCTGGTTTGTAGTGTGGGACAGTATAAGGATTTCATCAAATTTACTAAATGTTTAAATGTTAATCAAATGTCAATCATATCTGTGTAAATCTTTTAACAGCTGTCTTGCTCAAATCTTACAGACGTTTTTGTGAACCAGAAAGCTCAATAACTGATTGAAAGTTGATTGTGAAATCTGAATAGGATATAATTTTGTGTTCAAAATCATGTTTTCGCCAATCATGCACAATCATAATTGATCAAGAATATTTATACAAACCAAAATTGTTAAAATCATCTATACGTAGTTGCTGTGTCAGCCAGAGATCTGCCATGTAATATTCAAAACTCTAAGCATGGCCGTATGGTAGGAGTGTCCAAAAAAAGTACCCCAACCCCACCCATTGGTGCCCTACAATTTCAAATGAAGTTACTAGTTCCCAAAGACTGAGGGAGATAAGCAAGCGAGCAGAGGACCAGTACACTCTCATTCCCCAGATGTCCTGCATGATCTGTGCAGTGGTGTGAATCTACTCACCTGATAAACAAGGTACTCAATACATCACTTGCAGGTAAGTTCTTCCATACAAAGTGTCTCACAACACATCACCTGGCTTTGTATTTTCTGTGTTTAGATAAAGAAGAGAGTATTTCTTTAAATTAATTTAATACATCTTTAATATTTGCCAAATATTTGATATACTTCTGATGTGTAGAAAATTTAGTTACAGTCTAGATCTTAGAGTCCAGACAGCCTAAAAGGAAAATAATTTAATTGATCAATTAACATATAAACCAATAAATAAAAGTGTCTACTGTTTGCAATATATTTTATTAACTTGTATAAATATAAATGTGTAATTATTATTTGTTATCATAACCAGCACATTTTAAAACAGTGTTAGAAGATCATTCAATAAGCAAATTATTGCTTATTATATTTTAGAGACTAGACCGCAACAATATTTTAATCAAAAGAAAGTGAAAAATGTGGCCATGAATCAGATGTTACTTATTAGTTAAACGGGCCACTACCTCTGTAATGCTTGCGGACTGTACCATAAGATGAATGGCCAGAACAGACCCCTCATCAGACCAAAAAAGAGGCTGGTATGTAAAACAATGTAAAAAATAAATAATTAAACAGGTGTTAGACAGTTGATTATATCATGTTGAGTCAAAATTACTTATATAAAATTTGCACAGTACACATTGTTTCAGAAAATCATGATGTTAATGTTTATTATATTTGAATATCTACATGCCTTATAGTTGCATTTAGTATTAGAGGTGGGTGATACTATACTTACATTTTGCAACAATATAAGCAACCAAGCAGTTAATATAAAGTATGTTTGCAGATAAAGTTAAACATACTAATATATCCAAATTATATATATATATATATGGTATATACATATATTGATTTATGTGAGCATACTGTATGTATGCAGTAAAGTAGGATATACTATATATCCAACTTTTTATATATCACGGAGCGATGATATAGTTTACATTCTCTAACGATTTAACAATAACATAGCCGAGATTTGCTATATAGTATTTACTGCATTACGGTATAAGTGTACTGTATGTATCCGAGTAAAGTTGGATATACTTATGGTAGTTTTGTAATTTTATTTTATTAATTATGAATTTCTTAATTAAATAGAGTTATTAATTCATTATCTGGTGATTATATAGTGACAATAAACTTTGCTTCTGTGTCAGATTGTCAGCAAACGTGCTGGAACGCAGTGCGCCAACTGCCACACGAGCACTACGACACTATGGAGACGCAATGCCAGCGGCGAGCCTGTATGCAATGCCTGCGGCCTCTATTTTAAACTGCACAACGTGAGTGCACTCATTCATACTACATTCATCAGAAGGAAACATGAGTAACTGCCAAACCTGAAATCTCCGCTATGTCTTTCTGCAGGTCAACCGGCCTTTAACTATGAAGAAGGATGGAATACAGACGCGGAATCGCAAGGTGTCTAACAGAAGCAAGAAGGGCAAAAAGAGTTCAGCTTCAGAGGTTTACCCTGACATGTCTCACATGGCAGCTCCTGATGAGCATGTAGGACACTACTCTCTGAATCCAGGACCCCTACTGTCCTACAGTCACACCCCTCACCTACTGACCCCTTCCACCTTGCACTCCTCTCCAACTTTGCCCTACACCCACCACCCACACTCTGGCATGGTGCCCACACTAGTGTGAAGGAAATGTATATTGGACCATAACGAGGCATGTACATTATGTTGTACCTATAGTAAACACATTTCTTGCATAAATGCATTCCACCCCATTTTTTAAGTAAAATGAAAATGCGTTAAAGATGCTCCATAACAGTTGCATTCTAACAGCTTGTCACTGATTTTGAACTGGTCATGTAGTTTGAATAGTGGAACAGTAAAACTGAAACTGTCAGCTATATTATAATGACAAATGTAAATATATATGATTTTATGGCTTATTGTATGTGCTAGAATCATACTACGACTTATTTTAAGAACATTCAATACATGTCTTATAATAAAATGTTTTGAGGTTGAAAAAAAAATATATATATATATATACAGGTGCATCTCAATAAATTAAAATGTCGTGGAAAAGTTAATTTCAGTAATTCAACTCAAATTGTGAAACTCGTGTATTAAATAAATTCAATGCACACAGACTGAAGTAGTTTAAGTCTTTGGTTATTTTAATTGTGATGATTTTGGCTCACATTTAACAAAAACCCACCAATTCACTATCTATGATAGTTCTAACAAATTAGAATACTTCATAAGACCAATACAAAAAACATTTTTAGTGAATTGTTGGCCTTCTGGAAAGTATGTTCATTTACTGTACATGTACTCAATACTTGGTAGGGGCTCCTTTTGCTTTAATTACTGCCTCAATTCGGCGTGGCATGGAGGTGATCAGTTTGTGGCACTGCTGAGGTGGTATGGAAGCCCAGGTTTCTTTGACAGTGGCCTGTGAAAAAGTGAATTTTCTGTATATATATATATTAATGAAATATTGCAAGTTCAATACTATAATACACTGATAAATGCTTTAGAAGTGTTTAATGATGTTTTTGTCTTATGTGCCTCAGTTAGGCTTGAGTAACCCCTCACTGACACCAAAGCTGGCCTTTATATATGTATATACCTTTAACTATCAAAGGTAACCATTTTCAATGTGGTGATGGTATTTAAATATTGCAAACTGTTTTAGTCCTTGTGGTTTGGAGCTCACAATTTGGACTTCTTGTCATTCCAGCCATGCAATAATAGTGTCATTGTCCATTCATCCACTCCGCAGAGGCTTTGACAATTGATCTGCTTTTGGAGCATGAACATGCAAATGAAACACTTTCCATAAAGCTGGCAGAGGGTGACAAAACATTCAACCAAGGTTCCACTTGTGCCAGGTCCTAAATTTAGCTCACACGGAAAAACTGTTATATCTGTATACATAACACAACTGCTGGCTGTGCGGCCCAGGTGCTGGCAAAATAAATGCACCTGCATAGAAATTCTCACAGAGAATATAAGAACCAAGATATACTGACAAACAATCTGACTGTGTCCATATACACATACTGTCATAGTATGTACTGGATTGGACCGTTAATTAAGTATTTTCAGTAGTGAAAATTCATTGCATCATGTTTAGTATGAATTCATTCCCGGATATACTACAGTGACCTTTGACCTGTATGTTCTGTGACCTACACATACAAATAAAGACAAGTAATTTACTCAATTTAGCATTTACACTCGATAACCACCGTTTTCACTAATGCGAGGTGTTGGGACAGTTCAGTTTAGACTACTGTGAAAGTGATACCTTATCATATTCACAACATTCTCAACTCCTCCAGAGCATCTCCAGAAATCACGTTTACTGTCCTTTAACCACAGGATCAGCTTCTAAATAACAAGACTGCAAACGTTTAAAGCATCTCTGAAATTTAAATAAACATTAATTTATCATTGATACACTGAAAGCTTTGGCATTAGTAGTATCTGTTTTGTTTTTTTTGGTATCTTTGTGGTTTAGAAGAAAATTGCAAACATAACTCAAGCACCTGCAATTTTTGTTCCCCAGCAAGGCCTTAAAATAAACTTTTATACTTCATGGAGCAATTCCAGAAATACATAATTATTTGCATACTTGCATATACTAGGGCCAAATCATTGCATGATTGATCATTAGTCATGTGCAAGAGAGATGAACAGATCACTTCTCAGGAGGAACCATGAACATCTGTGGATCCTGACCCCTGGTTGACTCATTAATCAGAAAATTCACAATTTGCAAAGGCTTGCACAAACTGCCAGACGTTCAGTCTTGAATCTGAACACTGCTCACAGATACATGTTTGTAAAATTAATAAATCTCTCTTTTCTCAGACTTTTGCAGTTTTAGATCCTGAAAACATCTATGCACAAATATCAAGAGCAAGAGCTTGATTAAAAAAAAGACTTAACAGATATGGTGTGTGCATAAAAAATGTTTGAAACGTTGAACTAACAAACTCTGAGTGGCAGGTGGGTAATTTTTTTTTTCTTCTGTTTTGTCCTCACGGAGTTTATCTGCTGGGACGGCCAGCCATGTATTGGGGAAATGGTGACAAATGACTGTAAGAGATTAGCAACCACAGGACCAGCAGAGCAAATTCAAAACGACATCCGTTACAGTCCACGTGCCTCAGTCTCTCCTTGTTCACTACAATATTTGCGAATACAAACCCCCTATGTTAAATGTCCACTACCAAATGTTTTATCAAAATTAGACTAAATCAGTGCACTTTCAACATTTTAAGAGCACAAATGGCACCACATGGACATCCATTAATTTAAAGATCTTGAGCAACCATGCCCTCCATGAATGCAATAGCACCATGTAAATTCTGCATAATACTTCTCAAAACTGTATAATAGCATACTAATCATGTAACTAAGTGTATGTGGGAACTGGGAAAACAACATTTTTAATTAACTAGGAGTTATTAGTCAAGCTAACATGACCATCAACAGGTTTTAGGACTGTTGTAGATAAAAGTTTTTAGTTGACTTGGCAAGATGCAGCTGCCATAAACATGTTGTGCAAATTATAATCTGTATTAATGAATGACATTCATTTTATAGACAGTGACCTCTAAGGGCAGTGTGGTGTCAGTACAATAGTCAAGATAGAGGTCAAGTTACACTAAGTTATACTCAAAAAGACTTAAGACTGAAAAATAAAGCAACAACAATTAAAAAAAAACAAATGAAACCGACAAAACAATCAGTATGTAAATGTGCATACATTATTACCCAAATGAAAAATACAATTCTGCTGATACATCACATCAGAAGCATTTGAAGACACACGTCTTCCACAAGCACTTAACAACCATTTAAAAAAAGTTCACTTATCTTTTCTGCATTTCACTTCTGTTCTAGCTTAGGTACAAATCCATCTTAAACTTGTCATTGTGCACTCCAAATATTGTATCGTAATCAACAAATACATTTAAATGTAAATGTACAGTTATTATAAAAGTAGTGCAGCCAACTTATCAGAGGACTTAACATCCTCATCCTTGGACATACAGTAAGCCAATGACAATAAGTTATGGTAAATGAAGCACACTATACATGCAACACTCTAGGGTCAATGGTGTGATGATAGATTTTGCAAAATGTAAACAAACCTCTCTTATATAACTCTGACTCCTGAAACAAAATGCATGCATGCAGCCCTGCAACTGGGACTGCTGCTCATATGAATGCCACTGCACTAGACAATACAGGCCACATCAGGCCTTTTTGATGGGCTCAGCGAAATAATAACACATTTATTTTAACAGGTTACGTTGGCGTTGCCCTGACCAGCACGTACCAACTTTCAAATGGGTGGGAAGTGTTTCAAATGTATAATTTCATTTAAAAACAAACCTAGTTTAGCGATAACAAGACAATTGTTACTTCGTGTACATGTATGCAGTTAGCGCGTTAGCTTAGCCACACGGGATGTTTGATGTGCACACTGTCTGAACTCCACACAAAAGCACCGATGCCAGAGAAAGAAAAACAGACGTTTTTAAAGACACATTACCTGCTTTACTTCACGGTCTCGCATGGAATTCCCTTCAAGCGATTTGCTTTCAGGACAAATTAGTAGTTAGGGTGAGAGGACAGAGACAGATTGTGGTTTATTCGGCCCGGGCAGATGCTGCAGTCCTTCGCGCCGCTGCCGCCGCCGGTGGATTTCGGCAACTCATCCTGAGAATCCGCACCATGTGTCTTCAACTGGATTAATACAGGCTACAGGGCTGTTTCTGTCCACTCCATGAGCTCGTTCTTCAATACACGATTTGGATAGACTGTTATGTCAATTCAATACAAACACGGAGCAGAGAACAGACTTTTTCTCTCTTTCGTCTGTTCCGTTCCACATACCAGCCCAGCCTGTTCAAAATGGCGGACGGTTGCAAACGGAAATGACATATATTTGTGTAAAGTTCAAAAGGGGCCACACCAGATGCCTGGAGACCATTCATCACCGCCACACAAGTCTAACCAAGTAGGTTTAAGTCGTTGATTCACGAGGAATCACCCTATTTTCTAAATGCATGTTATTGATCTTATTGTAAATGTTTATGTTCGCAATAAGGATATATTTTATTTAAAAAAAAAAATTTGACCTCGTAATTTAAAGGGGTCATATGATGTTGCTAAAAAGAACATTATGTTGTGTATTTGGTGTAATGAAATGTTTATGTGGTTTAAGGTTAAAAAAACACATTATTTTCCACATACTGTACATTATTGTTTCTCCTCTATGTTCTGAAACACATCGATTTTTACAAAGCTCATCAGTCTGAAAAAAAAACGTACTTACAGTCTGTGAGTCAGAACAGCCAGCATTGTAGTCTACTCTACCAGGATCAGGAAACAGTCCTCCATAAAACGCACTGGACACATCTGAATATTTGGGTTAAACTGTTCTGGAACAGTGTTGTAAATACAACTTAACCACTGATTTCTAGTCGTGTCCTCTTTTGGAAGGCCAAACAAAGTAGTTTCGCTTTCACAACGAAACCGCGTCACACATTATTATTATCTTGAGTGAGCAGAGGCGGGCGCTGGACGGGCTTGAGAACGGTGCGGCCGGCGGATTCGACGACTCCGGGCTGGACTCCGCTTCGTCCACGGGGAAAGCCTATCCGGTGATCCACAGCGCGAAGTTGATGTATTTCCTCAGCGACTAGCACGGATCAGCTCTAGACATGACGAAGCGGATATCGTCCTCTTTTGGAAGTCTTCTTTATGCACCAAGGGCTTGTAACACTCCAAAGAGAAAGGAAAAATTGAAATCGCATCATATGACCCCTTAAAATCAAAATTTCATAACTTCTGGTGAAATGACACTTTTCTCTGCTGATGTATGCCAGACTACTTCTCTAATCATTTAGTCCACTTCTTAAACCATGCCTGTCATATCGTATTTAAGCTTGCATTCAGATCTGCCTCCATGATCCATCCAATCAACAACCAATGTATAGAAACAAATCATTGCCCTAATTTTTTTTTCTTTTTCATTAATCTGTTTCACTCATATATTCGGTACAATACAAAAAATAAAAATATAAAATATGTCGCTACTTTCGTTTCATCACAACTATAAGGATGAACTATTGAAGATAACATATTGGATGACCACTAATCTGAATATTGGAAAGGACATGTCCCTCTAAATTGTGTATAGTGCTTAGACCGCTTCTCATGAAGAAGCAAAACTATAAGCAGATATGAAACTAGATCAGTATGATCATTTTAATGCTTTTTTTTATAAATTTTTTTTTATTAGGCTATATTATGTTAACATACTGGAAGATTTACATGGTATATGGAGAAAAACATACTGCACATCCTTCACCTAAATATATAAATATACTGGTAATTACTGAATTAATCCACTGGTTCCATCACTTCCAAAGTAACAACACGGGGTCCAGTCATCACCACCTTTGAAAGAGTACGATAGTCCAGGTGAAGCACACTGTGTCCATTCACTCGGCACACAAACTGGCGTACCTAAGCAAGATTGGAGACCAGCTGATATTGGATTCTAAATTTTTATTGTGTAAGCAACTGTTTGTATTTACATGTTATGATCACCTTAATTCCTGCTGCTGCAGCAGGGCTTCCAGGATCCACAGCCTGAACATAACAAGGTGATTTTCCTCGTACTACAAAGCCCCAGCCTAGGGCATCACCGAGGATCTTTAATTATAAAACTCACATAAACAATCTGAAGTTCAAGGTTCTTTTCATGGCCAGCTAAGCATGATGTATGCAAGACTTACCGTAAGAACTCTTTTTACATAAGGAGCACCTGGAGATAACAGCTCCTCACAGGTTACATGTCTTTTCAGCACTGTCAAAAACAATAATACACATTCTATCAGTCACTACATTAGAAACTGATAGAATTATGTCACTACATTTTTTGCATAGACTTTTAGAATGCTTTTTCTTTTGGAATATAACGATTGTGCCTGTAATAGATTTTCAAAAGCATGCAAATGCTCTCCTATAACCTGATGTAGGATTGCATCGTACTGTAAGGGCAGTGGTAAGGGAAGCAGTGAGTGGGTATCCACATGAACTATGCTGCTGGTTGGTCAAACTTCCACGTCGTCCATTTGTAGGCACTTTTAAATCCTTAGTAGTTTGAACTGGAATTAGAAATCAGAATTATGAATTAGAAAAGTTTATACAAATTTAGAACAGTTTATACATGGATTTACACTACCGTTTGAATGTTTGGGTTTATGCTCAGCAAGGCTGCCTTTATTTAATCAAATATACAATAAAACAATAATACTGTGAAATATTAGCACAATTTAAAATTTCTATTTGAATGTATTTTGAAAAGTAATTTATTCCTGTGATGGCAAAGCTGAATTTTCACCAGCCATTACTCCGGTTTTTGGTGTCACATGATCATCATTCTAATTTGCTAATTGGGTGCTCAAGTAATATTTCTTATAATTATTAATGTTGGAAACAATTGTGCTGCTTAATGTTTTTTTTTGTTTTTTTATAACAATTTCTTTTCCTGCATCTTTGTTGAATAAAATTATAATTTAAAAAATCATACTGACCCATTATATTATATTAGTACTTACAAATATATATCAGTAATTTGCTCAAATGGTTATGTTGGCCTAATGGTAGTCTTGTATTAAATTTTATCATGTGTCAGGGGGTCCATGAATAGTTTGGGGTTATGAAAATGGCCCTTTGGTGTAACATTAAATAATGAGAAACCCTAGGTTAAGGAGCTGGGTTGCTGACATGAAGGTTGCAGGTTACATGTATGGGTTTCCATGAAAATGGAGAGTTACTGAGCTCATTATGCTGTGTTATCTCAGCTGTGCCCTTGAGCAAGGCACTTAACCTCATCTTGCTTTATTACTCCAGAGGGGTTGACCAGGCAATTAGTGTGCTCTCTCTGGCTAAATTGGCCCATTTGCCTAAGCACCATCTCTCAAGCTCTAACACTCCATATCATAGCACTGAAATATATTTGTAGTATTTGTAATGATTTTACTACCAAATAAGAAGTAACTGTTGCCTTCAGATGGAGGAGTTTTGTGCAGCGTGAAGGGGCTGTCAGCCTGGTCTTCTTGGCTTTGGTGTGTTATACATTCAACCTCTTCATTCTCTGTCTCATGCAACAGTTCAGAAAGACAGCTCCACCGGCGAAAGTTAATGCAGAATTGATACAGCAGCCCGCTGTCAAAGAAGTGGTGCTTCAGAGAGACTGCAGAATGAAAGTAAAGTGTTTCAGCAAGGCAAAGCATGAAGAGAAAATTCACTGCAGATATAACGTTACTTGAAGAGGTCAATGCTCTATACACAGGTATGTTGCATTAGATTAACTTAATAGGCAGTGCATTTAGACCTGGTTAATGGTGAAATACAACACACACTATCGTACTCTAGGTCAGTTATTGTTCTTACCATGCTGAATGATACCATGCTCTAGTAGGGCCTTGCAGAGATCTAGTCCTTGCCGTCGACTCTCTATTTCACCGTTCTGTAGCAGCCAATCAATTAACATGTAACCAGGGAAAGAACGTTCATAAGCCACTCCCTTTTCCTGTCTCAGCTGTAAGATGGAGTCTTTGCTTGTAATCAGACTGTAAAAAGCAACAGATGAATTTCGATGCACGAATTTCGAAAAACATGTTTGAAAGAGACTAATAATAAACTAATCATGAAAATACTTCTACAGCATTTATTATAGGTTAATGTTAATTTCTACATTTACAAATACACTACCGATCAAAAGTTTGTGGTCAGTAAAATTGTGTAAAAATATTTTTGAAAGAAGTCTCTTATGCTCACCAAGGCTCCATTTATTTAATTAAAATACAGTAAAAACATTAATATTGTGAAATTATTATTTCAATTATTACTATTTAAAATAACTGTTTTCTTGTCATGTGTGCAATTTATTCCTGTGATGACCAAGTTGAATTTTCAGAAATCATTTTAATATGCTGAGTTGGTGCTCAAGAAATATTTCTTATTATAGTCCATGTTGAAAACAGTTCTCTGCTTAATAGTTTGTAAAAACTATTATACATTTGTTCATGTTTCTTTGATGAATATAAAGTTCAAAACAACAGCATTTATTTGAAATAGATTTTTTTTGTAACATTAGAAATGTCTTAACTGTCACTTTACTGGCAATGGCATCCTTTCTGAATAAAAGTATTAATTCCTTAATTTACTGACCTCAAACTTTTCAAGTTTTTTTTTTTTTTTTTTTTGATGTAGCTGAACTTCTGGACAACATAATGGACTTGGTGACAGATAGGCTATATTATATACAGTGGACAAATATTATGTCAATATTAAATATTAGGAGGGAGGACTGCAATTACAACCTACTCCAGAAATAAGCACCAAATTAACATTTAAAAACATTTTTTTTTACTTCCTGAGAAAAGGTCTTACTGTTCATACAGCCTCTGTCCACGCATGAAGATGTTAACCTCTATGTTGAAAGGAAATGTGCCGTCATCCTTTCTGAATCTGTACAAGTATTTGGTGTCTTTGAACACGGGCCACTTATCACGCACTATAAAGATGAAAAGATGATAGAGTATACATTGATAAATACAGTCTGTTCATTCAAACACTAAGAGTCAAATAAACGGGTCCTGATATGAGTCAACATAGAAGGAAAAGAGACATGACCTTGTTGTATCATAGGCTACTCTTTGTTTTTGGTGTACAGTAAATAATGTACCATGATGAATGATATTATGATTCACGAGGTGCTGCATGAGCTGGACAGCAGTCTCTCGATCAGGCTCTTCTTTATGAGCAAACAGCCAGTCAATAAGCTCCTGAGCCACAAAACAATTCGGGTACGTTCGCAAATGGTGTCTGCTGTCCTTTATCAACTTGCTATCATGTAGTCGCAATCTTCAAAACCAAGATAGTTGTATTAGCAACCATTATTATGCAAAAATTAAGAATATTACCTATAACAGAATAATGTTTCAATATCCAACAACTAATTAAATACATAATAATGTTTTGCAAAGTAGTGAGAGTCATGTAAATGTCCTCCTGGGACTAGCTTTTTGTTTTAATATAGAGTAAGATTCACCTTAGCTGCTCTCCGGCAATCATTAAATCAGCCTTTTGGCGTCTGATCATCATTGTACTTGGACTGTTTCCCAGTAGCTCCATGAATGTTCTGTCAAGTCTCTGCTTCTGTGCACTTGTTCCTTCGCTTTATTGGTGCTTTTGTGTTTACTAAACATCCAGTGAACCGAGGCAGCAGTTTTTCAATACTGTGAAATGTTGTGTATACAAATATTCTGTCTCTATATCCTTGTTACAAAAACTTTAAACATTGTTCCAAGTTTAGGGTGATTTTACAGCCAAGACTTTCCCGACAAAACATTTAAAGGCAGCTGCACTGACGCTGTCTTAACTTAATTTTTAAATGTAAAAATTACCGAGCGTATCGGATATTGGAAACCATTTCAGCAGTTTCTCACAATGGCCACATGGTGTCAGTAAAAGAGTTCACAGAGAAACACACACGGTCATACCACGAGCTTTCCGAGGATCTTCTAGACTGAGATAATCATTTAGATTTGGACTCGGGTCCAAATACCATGTTGACTTAAATTGCTTGCAGTTAAAGCTATTTTTAAAACTTTATTCTCAGTACCAGATTACAGTTGCAATGTCTTACACTCTCAGCAAAAAAGGTACACAAATTGTCACTGAGGCAGACTAAGGGTAAAGCTAATGATACACTGTAAAAATGCAGTGCAGTGCATTGTAGTTCTTTTTATATTTTGTGTTATTTAGTTCATGCTTATTAGCCTTAATTTTAGTATGATGGTGTTGTGTTGATGACACTGTGCTCTGTCTTTATTATTATTGGTCACAGCTTCTGGAGATACCAACTGTAAATATCAGTACATTTTACAATGACAGTCAAGTTTTAATAGCGCAAATTTATTAATATTTGATAATTTCATGACAATTAGGGAAAGTGACATAGGCCTATACAGTCACAAAATTGCCTCACGTACACTGTGAGTTGTCACTACGGTATGCATGATGACAGTGATCACCATACTGTAAAGTGTGTATGTGTGGGCATGACAGTAGCTTGTTCGTCTTTAATTTATAGACTAAAAAATACAATAGGCCTACACAATACTGAGAATCAACCCTGCATGAAAATAAAAAGTGTGGTAATTTGATTTTGTTTCATAAAACCTTATTATCAGGTTTCTTTTTCGTTGTACAAAATTCAACTTTTTCTTTTGATTTGGAGTAAAAGTAACTTGGACTTGTTTTGGTGAGAGTGACAGCTGTTATAGGAAAGAGGGCGTGGCCTCACTGCGCGGCTGCTTTTAAAGCAGCGTGATTAACTTTCTTTTCAACATGCATCCTGCCCTGGTCACCGAGAGACCATCTGAAACTAAAAAGCGACAACTTGCAAAATTTCCGTTTGGAGGGTGGCTGAAAGAGCTGACTCCACTTCCAGCAATTGGTGGGATCGTGTTTTCAGAACATTAATGCAACCTGAACCGCAGTAATAAGTTGTTCACTTCATCGAAACATCAGCAGAAATCATGACGGCGGAGCAGCATCAGCTGAATTTGGACTACGGCGACTTTGACATGAGGTTTGATGTGAAAAAGGAGTCTGCAGCTTTGGGACCGGACCGCTCTTTTATCCAGCAGTGCGGTGTACACGTACCAGGCTCTGTGTCCAGCACACCCATGAGCACCCCGTGCAGCTCCGTGCCTTCATCGCCGAGCTTCAGCCCGAGTGGACAGAGGAGCGGTGCTGAAGATCTCTACTGGACCCTGAGCACGGGGGCTTATCCACAGCACGCAGATCCACACTGCCTTGAACTGACACCTGAGGATGTCCGGGAAGCCTTAGGCGCCAATCTCATGCAAGCACACCCTCCTCAGCTCCACCAGGCAGAGATGGAGGGATACAGGAGCATCGGTCAGTTCCACGCACCAAACATGCATCAGTATCATCAGCAGCAGTACACCGAACTTGGCCACAATCCCGACTTTGCGCACGGCAAAAGCGTGGATCAGTTAATGGAGCATCTCGACTGTTCATCTCAAGGCGCGACGCACCTGAAGTCCCATAATTTCCATCCGCAGACGCAACACAGGCGCAGCGAGCGCGCGGAGAGCCGCTTCTCCGACCAGCAGTTAGTGTCCATGTCTGTGCGCGAGCTCAACCGACACCTCCGCGGCATGAGCAAGGACGATATTATCCGCCTCAAGCAGAAGCGCCGTACCTTGAAAAACCGCGGGTACGCTCAGTCGTGTCGGCACAAACGCGTTCATCAGAAACACATGCTGGAGAACGAGAAGACGAGCCTGGCGACGCAAGTGGAGCAGCTGAAGCACGAGCTCAGCAGGCTGGTGCGCGAGAGGGACGCGTATAAACTCAAATGCGAGAGGCTAGTTGTCGGAATGAACTGTCAGAGTAAAGGACCCTCTTGTGAAAATCCATCGTCACCTGAATTTCTGCGATAGTTCAGCACGTATTTAAGATTTCTAAAGTTTCTTCTAAAAAAAGAGCATAAGATTGTTTGCTGGTCTGACCGCTGAAACATGCCCAAAAACCAGCTGGAAGACCAGCAAACCATCTTAGACTAATTTTAGGTGTTTCTGTCAGCAGAGGAGACTTTCATTTTGTTATTCAGTATTTTATATTTCCACTAGACTTTATCTCTGACATGTCAAGCTGGTTTTGATAATGCATCTTTTATCTTCTAGTTTTCACAACAGTCTCTATCAGTCATCTCAGCTATGCAAATGACATTTGACCTTTTTTGGCAATAGATGCATTGCATTGGTATTTTTGTTAGTTTGAGTGAACATTTCTTTAATTTGTTTCATTAATCAGTTGTACCATGTGTTCCAGTTGTTCCTTGAAACTCTTGAAGAGTAAACGATTGTGATTTTGATTTCATTGTTACCTCCAGAATAAATTTTTGAAGGAAAAAATAGCATGCCGTTTCCCTTGTTTTTCTTACACTTCCCCAGAACACAGTTCATACTGTATTTTTTGCGCGAAACGTACATAGCACGGATGTTTTTGTAACCCATCAACAGACTGACTTGAAACACACACAAATGTATTAACCTATACACACACACAAAATATCATGAGAACATAAAAACCCCAGTACACAGGTATGTCTACTTGCAGCAACCTTTGACCTTGCTTAACGGCTGTTTCCTGAGACAACTGTGTTTCTAATGACTCGAGAGACTCTGCGAAGAGCTGCACGGCACTGATTGTACCAAGATGGAAATAAGTTTAGCCCTCTGCCCTCTCCTTAAAAGAAAAGCAAATGCCATCCATCTGAACTGTTGTTTGATTTCTCTTGAAAGTAATTGTTGTACTAAGAACTCCAATAACACTGCTGGAAAGGCCAGCCCATTATGACAAACTTTACGAGCAAAATGAGTAATCTACACTCTAAACCACAATGCGCTTTGGAACGTTTGCACTTGTAATGAATTAAAAGGATTTAAATATGCAAACTTAAAATGTGCAAATACTTTGGTAATAAAGGTCAATTTAAAAAGTCAGTAGTGCTGATACACTTCACAACACTGACATAAATAGATCTTCAAGCACTGGTTGTTATTTTTGCATTACACAACTCTCCTTTCTTTTCTCGGGATCCAAACAACATGTGTGGCAAAACAGCCTTTAACCCTTGACCTTGTTGTCAACTGCTCCTTAGTGCAAGTTAGTGCAAGATCGACCTCTTTGTAATGACCTGCCACCTGTGCAATACAGGGTCACAGGTGTAAAGGCAGTTTTTCACTAAGCAACAGCTTTATGATCTCTTTCTCATCCCGTTTAGAATGAAAAGTATAGCTTGACATTCATAAGTGAGAATGATTTTTGACTAATGTGACTCTAGGGTGCTTTCACGCTTGGTTGGATTGAATTGGTCCGAACCCGAGTTCGATTGCTCCCCCTCCCCCTGCCCCCGCTGGACTGCGTTCATATTATTTAATTTTATTTAGGTCGGAATCACGGTTCGTTTGCATCATCAAGCCAGCAGCTGTTTACCCCGTTGTTTAGTAACGACGGCGCAGGATAAGTAAAAATGTGTAGCATTGCTCTTTTCACTTTTATATTTATGTTTTGTTTCCAAAGCTTCAGCAGCTACATAACGGCACTTACGTCTGTCTTACTGTACTGCAAATGCTGTAAAGAAGCCTGAATAGTAAGCTGTTCTGTATATTTGCTGTAGATTTTTCACAGTAACCTACTCATCATTGCTCGGGTTCCATTTACATGACTGTATACAAATGCATGCATTTTTTTTACATGTAGATAATCATTTGTATCATTAATCTTTGTTTTGTTTTGTTTGCTGTTCTTGTAGTGAGAAGGACTCAATGTACAATGTTTTATCACAGCATATGCAGTGCCGTTGTAAAAGTCACTAATAACCTCTCCCTGCGCGAGATATCATGGCTAATGTGAATCCTCCCGTCCCCTCCTTTCCCCACCCTGCCTTTGCCCGAGGGGGAGGGGGCCATTGAGTCAGCAATCTGCCCAAGGTGTCTGCTTCTCTGTGGCATCAGAGGGTCACTGAAACCAGAAAGACTGATCAGGAAGAGACCAAGAACAAGCAAAAGCAAAAAAGTTGGTATTAGACAAACAGAGGCTTTCAAATTCTGGTTGTAAAATGGTAGTTACAACGATAGGATGAGCTGGGTTTAAAGTATTTATTGTACATAAATGCACCCATATGACTGTCAATGTTTAGTATTAATTTGTTGACTTGCCACATTGTTTGACATTGGCAACTGTAAACAACTTATATTTAGGTTTAAGAACTGTATAACTTGGCAAATAAATCTAAAAAATAAATCTAAAGTATAAAAATAAAAATATAAAATAAATAATAAAATATATAAATATAAAATAAATACAGTTATATTTATTTATAATTTTAACAGTATACCTTTACAATTGTTTATATTATATATAGTTAATATTACATTTATAATTTTAATATGTATTATATTTATACATTTTATATAATATACAATTAAAATGATATTATAATAAAAGTATAAAATAATAACAGATAATTATATTAAATATAATGAATAATGTTAACTAATTATATTCAAAAGATCATTGCTTTTTTGTTATGTAGAACATTGAAAAATTTGATCATTTATATTATTTCATTTTATTTATGTATATGTATATTTATGTATAAATATATTTTTGTGTAATTTTAATATAAATACATTATATTTATTACATTAAATAAAAACAAAACATATTACATTTTATAATATTGATCATATAAAATAATAGTATTGAATATATTGTATTTAATCACACTGATTAATTACATTAAAATGAGAATTACTTTGTGCCAGTTAAAATCTTTACATTTTAACAACATTTGGTATTTAATATCATTTAGTTGTATTTATAATTGTGTAAATATGTCTATTTTATTTAGACTTTTAGTATAATGTACATTATATGTATAAATGTAATATATTTCATAATTTTATTTATAATTGTATAATATATTTATTTCATTCATAACTTCAATATAATATACATTGTATTACATCTATACATTTTATATTTTATACAATTATACATGTAATCACATTTATAAATTATATTAAAACAAGATCTACTTTGTGCCATGAGCATTTCCATTTTTTTTTCTTTTTTCTTTTAATTAGTACATACAACGGCTGTCTGTATTTGTGGTACAAAAACCCGAAAAAGTTCAGTTCAGTTAGATCACTAAATATTCTCTGGCTGAACATCGAGTCAAAAATGCCTGATCTTTCAAGCAGTACTTGGCTGGTCAGAACTGGTCTGTTCCTGCTTTCAGGGTGTTTTGTAGTGTGGATAATACCAATGTCCTCTATCTCTCTCAGCCTTCACGTGAACAGCAGCAGCCGTGTGGCAGTGAGGATGGATGGGGATATATGGAGCTTCCTCTTTCACTTCCTAAATTGGGGTCTGGTCAAGTGACTTTGTTCGAGAGTGAGGGGAGATGAAGTGAAGGAATGCAATGCAGCGGCGGGGTTAGTGGTTTCCGCTCAGGATGTCCACTTGTTTCTGCGTTTGGAGCCATGACAGCTAGTGGAAGGAGTGGGGGAGGAGGGATTCATTGTGATTTACAGTTTCACAAGCACTTTAAATCAGTGAAGTTCTGGACTTATTTTACTATGTCACTAATGTAGTGCAGCAATGTTATCTGCATACAGAAGTCAAACCAAATTGAAGGGAAAATTCGATCATACTTAGCCTTAAGTCGTTCCAAACCTGTGTGCCTTTCTCTTTCTTCTGTAAAATATAAAAGCAGATTTTTAAAAAAACTTTTCTTTCTTTTTTTTACCTCCATAGAATGGAGTCTAATATTATTTTAGGACCCTAATTTTCATGGTAAGGACAAAACAGTTCTTATTTTGTGTCCCACACAAGAAAGTCAGTCATACATGTTTGGAATGACATGAGGTTGAGTAAATGATGACATTTATTTTTAGGTGAACTATCACAATATTTCAATTAATGAAGCATCTCAACGTTTCGCTTTGTGCCTCCTTGATATCAGAGATGACATAATATCAAAGTCTGAGTAAAGAAATAAAGTGTTTGTTTTGAAGAGCACAAAACATTTCATGCCTCCATTTAGGATAGCTGGTGTTTTGCCACTTACTGTATGTTTGTCTCTGCTGATCTTGAAAACGGCTTGTATAGTGTAACAGGACCATGATGGCGAAAGAACATGGGGGACAGAGAAGACGAGCTTTCCCACAGGTGGCAAATGATCAGGCTTCAAAAGGTGTTATCAGGTCGTGCCATCTCATGTCGAGCTCGCTTGTCAGCACTTTCTCCACCAAGGGCATTTGACACTCTCACTCTTATGTGCATCAACAGAATGAGGAAGTAATGTGTTATTTTGAGGTAACATTTCGCAGCAACAACTGGAAACCACAAACATTTAACTGCATTATTGTTTCTCGTAATGAGACTGCATTATGTATACATATTTTGTAATAAATACCACAATACACATAATCAAATAATCAAACAAAGCTGATTTTGTAGATGGGTGTTGCTTCAACTACAGGCTGATTTCTTTTCTGTTGTATGAAGGTTATATTAAAACTCCTTTGGAAACATTTTTACCAAGGCTTCATTAATTTTGCTACTTTCTAAATGTATAGTGGCGTAATGTAACGAATGTAATATAGTGGCGTAATGTAACGAAGTAATAATACTTCGTTACATTACTTCAGTATATTTTGGGAGTATATCTGTACTACAAAGAGTACCGTTTTTCTGCAGATATCAGCATGAACATATATAATAATAATTTTATACAAGTTCAGTAAAGCAATAAGTGACTTACATTTTAGACATAATATTGCTTGTTTTTGCTCAATTTTGCTAACGAATATAGTTCCAAACAAAGATCACAGCACTGTTTTGCGTCTCTGAGCAAAGTATGGTGTTTACTTATTGAATGAATCAGCTTTTTGAACGAATCGGTTGTATAAATGATTCAGTGATTCACTCATTAACAGAGTCAAATGCTTTGTTTTGAATGAATGAGTCGTTTGAATGAATCGGTTGAATCAATGACTCACTCATTAACAGTCACAGTGACTTCAACTTCTACCAAAGTCCTTTTCTGGTAGGATATCTGTACTTTTACTTGAGTATGGCTTTCAGGTACTTAAGAATGATGATAATCTAAACACTTAGTAAAATGTCAAATGCTTTGTTTTGAATGAATGAGTCGTTTGAATGAATCGGTTGAATCAATGACTCACTCATTAACAGTCACTTGCTGTCAACTACTGACGGTTTTAATTTCACATTTCGACTGTTTTTTATGTTTTAAAATCATTTCAAATAACAGTATTCAACGTTTTATGTTAAAAACAAAACATTATTTATCCATCTGGAAGAAAGAGTTAAAACTGAACACAATCTTGCTACTCAAGCCGTGTATGAACATTATATATATATATATATATATATATATATATATACAGTATATATGTATATATATATATATAATTTATTTGCTTCTTTTCCATTTTGCATTTACTTGTACTTTTACTTTCAATACTTAAGTACGTTTAAGATTTAAAAAATACTTTTCGTACTTAAGTTAAGTACAATAAATATCACATACTTTAAGACTTTTACTCAAGTAATATTCTAGACAGTGACTTCAACTTCTACCAAAGTCCTTTTCTGGTAGGATATCTGTACTTTTACTTGAGTATGGCTTTCAGGTACTTAAGAATGATGATAATCTAAACAGTTAGTAAAATTAATAAACCATTTCAATGATTTGCATAAATCTCTACACAAATACTGATTTCTGATGTTTTCCCCCCATTTAGTGTACTTGGTCACAATAAGCATGCTTGAGATGAAATATAAGATCTGAAGAAAAGGAAAAATCAAGGCAAATCTAAACAGAATATTTGTTTTTATTATTTTATTGTCATTTATTTATTATTGTATTGTATTATGATATTTATTATTTTTATGTCATTTCCAGTCATGATTATTCCAGTCAATTTTGTTAGTGCAGAAGGTCTGAAAATATTATTTCATTGTATGTACAGTGGGTACGGAAAGTATTCAGACCCCCTTAAATTTTTCACTCTTTGTTATATTGCAGCCATTTGCTAAAATCATTTAAGTTAATTTTTTTTCCTCATTAATGTACACACAGCACCCAATATTGACAGAAAAACACAGAATTGTTGACATTTTTGCAAATTTTATTTGAAATATCATTTCCACTATGGATACTATATCAAGCACAATGCATTTATACTACTGTTCAAAAGTTTGTGGGCTGTAAGATTTTTTTATGGTAAATACCGTAAAACAAATATTGTTAAATATTATTGCAATTTAAAGTTTTATATTTTAATATACTATAAAATGAAATTTATGGCAAAGCTGAATTTTCAGCAGTCATTACTCCAGTCTTCAGTGTCCTTCTGAAATTATTCTAATATTATTATCAGTGTTCAAAACAGTTTTTTGTGGACACTAATACATTTTTCAGGATTTTTTGATGATTCCAAAAGAACAGCATTTATTTGAAATATATGTATTGTAAGCATTGACTGTCAGTTTTAATCATTTTACTTCATCCTTGCTTTATACATTTAAAAAAAAACATGTATATCCACTGTTGTAAAAGAAATGAAATTAGAGTGTGTGCAAAGTGTTTATGTTCTACAAGTCCACTAAAAGCCAAAAGTGGTGTAGTTAAAGAAACACTCTGAGAAACTGGCAAATGCTCCATCGCTGTCAGTGTTTCTCCTCTCAAATTCTTCTTTGCTCTCTGACCTTGTTTTAATAGCTGGTGGAAAGGTGAAGAAACCCACCTTCCCACAGGAGCCAAGTGAGAATGACTCTGGCATCCCTTCACAGTGACAGACCATTTTATCGGTTTATCCATCAGCAGCTCATCTGTCTCTCCTAACCAAAAGGCTGGTTATACAATAGAAGGAGACAACTTTTTGAAATCGATAGGCATTGAACCTCTTAAAGATGACATGCACTCATAGCACTTCATATGTATGGTCAGCCAGTGAAAACCTCTGTAAAAAAGAGACTGTGAGCATTTATTATCTGTGTATAAACATGAAGACAGACAGCATGATGAAAAACAGACCCTTTTAATTGTAACTGCTGGTAGTTTTACTACCAAATTCATGCAAATATCCATCTCAGTGCATGTGCAGTGCAAACAAGCATCTAGTGCTTAGAAACGGAGAAAGAAACACACAAGTATGGGAAAAGATCCACTCTGTCACCTCCACAACAAACTGTGAAACAGAACAGTAGCGTGCCACTCCCTGCTGTCAAGCCACCATAAAGAAGAAGTGTATAAATACCGCCGATAAACAAAGCACTGAGTCTGCAGAAAGACTTTTTTGTGGTGTGAGAAAACGGCATGTTTGTCAGTCACAGGATTAGGACAGTTTGTGATGTCTGTTTTATACAAAATAATTTGTCCTGATGATCTGGCAGAAATCAAATTAGCTACTTAAAACCACAGATAGAGAGCTTTGCTAACAATTTTATCTAAGCGTTCATAATGAGTCATTAATCATTACAAAAGAACTTGACGTTGACCAACAGACTGTTCCATAGAAGTCGTCACTTAATGTGTAATTCAGTGCAAGGACTTTCAAGGTTCATGTATTAGTAATATAAAGTAAACAGCAATACACTTTTGGTTGTTCACTATATTATATAATATACCAAAATAAAAGACTAAAATATTACTTTTAAATTACTTTATAAGTGTTAATATAGTGAGACATGATTATTTTTCAGTTTTGAATATATATTTTAAAATAAATGTTCATTTTAAATCCATTTGATATTAAAACAAGATTTTGAAACAATCATTTTGCCATTTGAGGTAAGAAGTAAATGTTGTCTCTATTAGCAAATTAATTATTGTCACCATATTCAATATTATATTATTAATCTTAACTTTTTCCAAATATACTTAATATGTTTGTTATTTAAGGATATAATATTTATATACATATATAGTAGAAAAAGTAAGCTACATTATTTTCTTTGTGTAAATCAATTTAATTAAATTAACATTGAAACAATTTTAAACATTTTTAAATTGATGATAAGAATGAAATGTTGTCACTATTAGCATATTAATTATTGTTCACTAATTTACGGCATTTGTGTACCTAAATTATTTTGATATTATATTTTATTATATTAAATTATTTCAGGAGTGCGTAATGTTTATATAGACATATAGTAGAAACTGAGCTACATTGATTTCTTTGTGTAATATTACTGTTAAGATGTCCTCTGCAGTCGACTCAATCAATGAAATCAAGTTGTGCTGATCTAGCAAGACAAGCTAAGTTTCCCTTCCCCCTCTGTTCCAACACTAGGTCCTCCTAACATATGCGTCTAAACACATTACTGCTGGAGAATGTAGCATGATAAACGTCAGCATGAGTAGAAGACGTCACCCTGATTTGTTTTGTTCTCCTGGCCAGCCAGTTTGGAGAGCAGGGAATACCCTTGAGTTTAATTCAAGTTTATAGCACCTCACAGGAGAGATACAGATTGCACCATCTGCATAATTCAGACAGCGTTCACATTGACATAGACAAGTGCTTTTGACTAATTGTTTCATGATTGCATTAGGTTCTCAATCTCTCAGACATGTAATGTAACCCCCTGGGCTCCTGAAGGGTGCGTAAATGTTTATCAATGCATTCTGTAATCAAAACTATTTTAGGCCACAGAATCCACTGCGATTTGAAACTGAATACCACAATAAAAACATTAAGCTTAAAGAATAAATATTAGAAAAGTAAATTTAGCAAAAGGTCAGACAGACTAAAGAGTTATTCTGCCTCTGGCTGTATAATAATGTGATAGCGATTTTTTATTTATTTTTCAGTTTTTTTTTTTTTGTACGTAATTATGAAATAGTAAGTAAATAATCATTAGGGATCTTTGACCTTGGTCATCCTAAAACAAATAAGACTTTGCAGTGCAAAAATAATTGTATTGATCACTATTTTGTTTCTGTAAAAATATTGAATCATTACAACAACATATTTGAGAATCAAAATTTCATAGGACAAAAAAATATATATATTTTTTAACACAAGACAAGATCTTTTTTTTGGATTTATATACTTAAAATTAAAGACAAAATGCAAATGGGGTAAGAAAAAGACTTTTTAAAAACGTTTTAATATTATGCAAAATAAATTAATATAATTTTAAGTCAACAAGAGACCTTCTCTGTTCCCTTTCTGAGTAATTTCATAGTACTTCCATTTAATTATTTTCTGTCGACTTGCTTTTTCATTTCCAGTCTCTTTGCAGTTTATCATGGTCATTATTATTGACCTCATTTGGCCTAATTTGGCTGATGATTTAAAAGCCTTTAGCAGACACATGAGCAGCTAATACATTACATCACAAAATCCATATGAAATCAATTTGCATGAATCAATAAGTAGATGGAGAGTCTGAGAAACAGACACCAAGACGGTGCTGATCAATAGCCAATGTACATTTTATTTAACAGCTAGCCAAGCACCAGCAACTACTTTCCAACCCATAGTAAGAAAAAGACTTTTTAAAAACGTTTTAATATTATGCAAAATAAATTAATATAATTTTAAGTCAACAAGAGACCTTCTCTGTTCCCTTTCTGAGTAATTTCATAGTACTTCCATTTAATTTTTCTCTGTCGACTTGCTTTTTCATTTCCAGTCTCTTTGCAGTTTATCATGGTCATTATTATTGACCTCATTTGGCCTAATTTGGCTGATGATTTAAAAGCCTTTAGCAGACACATGAGCAGCTAATAGATTACATCACAAAATCCATGTGAAATCAATTTGCATGAATCAATAAGTGGATGGAGAGTCTGTGAAACAGACACCAAGAAGGCGCTGATCAGTAGCCAAGAGTACACGTTATTTAACTAGCCAAGCACCAGCAACTGATTTCCTACCCATTCATTTTAATAAGTTGAAATGTGACAAACATATAATTATTTTAATTTAAAAGTGAATATTTGTGTCAACTGTTTATATTTGGTCACATCTAATGCTGGATGGCCTAGTAAGGCTTAGGCCTGTCGCAATAATCAATATATCGACTTATCGCGCAATATATGTACATGACCTCAATAATTTTTGGTGACGTAATATATCGCCCATTATATTTACTTAAAATTTTATATCATTATGTTTTGTACATTCCACTTGCGCCTGTGTCTTTTGCAGCTTCTCGTACATAACGTGGTGTAGTCATGAGGTGCTAGTTCAAATTTAAATTCTTCTACAAAAAAAGTTTCATCTGCAGATATGTTCTTGTTTAGGGATCTGTGCCTTTGTGCATAAGGACATCTGACCGCTATGTAGTGATTGTGTTTTTCAGCAATAGTGTGCACCCTTCATTTACAGAGAAGCGAAGGTCAGGGAAAAATCTGTTGATGGAAAAATCTCCAGACAAGTTCTTTGTTTTGATGCTTAATTTCCATGATCTAAATATTCTTAAAAAATTCTTTAAAGTTTGTTGTCATTTGGAAGAGTGTAGGCCTTCTTGCATTATTATGCTGTTACATTATGATGATATATTCTGTGGCATAAAATGGTTTTTAAAATGACAATAATATCGCTTATCGCAATTATTTCTGGGGCAATATATCGCACAACAAAAAGTTGTTATCGTGACAGGCCTAGTAAGGCTTTAACAGCTCCTGGGATCAGCTATAACTTCACACTCTGTCATAAACTGATGAGGCAGATGGAAAGAGAGCAGGTAGAAACTGGTTAAACCGTGAGAGTGAGAGGGTTTACGGTGTATCCGAGCTTGGAGATGGGTTGAGATAAAGACTCTATGAGGCAGCAGGAAACGTTAGATGAGGGTGAGTGAGTGAAGCAGAAAGAGGCCTAATCTGTTTCGAACAGCGCTGTCCTCTCGGGCATCTCTTTAACCACATGCAATCAGATTTTTCAATCTCATTAAGAAAAAAAGAATAAGAATCGTGAACTACCTTAATCTTTTTTTGAAATTTAAACCGAAACTTGTGGTTTTGAACCATAATAACTGTCTAAGAGGCAATTAGTGTTTCAATAATGCGGTTTGTAATTCAGTATTTAACTTTTCATTAATGCTATTTTGCTGTATTTATTAGGGATGCTCGGATACTAAGCTTTTGGCTGAAACAATAAGCCGAGAATTATTTTCATATCATGGCAAAATAAACGATGAATTGCTCATATTAAGATTCGATTTTGTCTAAATAAAAAATAAAACACAGAAAAATAAAATCAATCGTTTTATATGATGCAAGTGAATTATAGTGTCACAACATTATAATGTACAGTATGAAAATTGGTTATATATGTAAATATTCTGAGATTTGATGCAGATTACATTTAACAGTGTTAATAAATGATTAGTGTTTTATAGATTAAGTGAGCTGTAGATGATGGGAAAGGTAATCGAAATGTAAATAACAGGGGAAATGATGAGCATGAGCAATTGAATAAATCTCGAGTGATATTGATATAAATGAATACTGGCTAATAACCAATATGGTATAATTTTATTGCGTATCCCTAGTTTTCATGCTTTTTTTAATGAATACAATATTGTGTGATGCTATACTGTTTTGTATGAATGCATGAGATTTATCGGTAGTATATTATTGTCAGTGAATGAATAAAAGGATAATCTAAATGTAAAAATGAGCATGCACAATCATTATATTGTGTATCCCTAGTTTTCATTATTTTTTGTATGAATGCATCAGATAATGTCAGTGTTAAATGAAAGAAATAGCTAATCTAAATGTAAAATTAATTAAACAGTCAATATCAATTGATATCGATTAAAAAAAACGGATATAGTGCCATTATATTGTTTTTGTAGGAATGAATCAGATGCATTGGTAGTATTTAAATGTGAGTGTTAGACAAAAGAAAAGGGTAATCTAAATGTAAAAACAGCATAAATGAGCATGCAAAAAAAGGTACATTGTGCATCCCTACTATATCCCCTTCTAAAATACTTGAGAACTTTTCCTCCTATTTCTAACCAAGAAACTCTGCAATGTTTCTGCATTACAAAGACAAAAGTGCAAAACAGATGAGCTGGCCTGAACACAGAGCTGCACCTGTCACCTTCCCCAAGCCACATGCTCAGCCCACACAGCAAAGACCACAGGACACAAAGACTGCTTTCACCTGAGACACACTGCGGCTTCTATTAATAGCACAGTTCAGCAGTGGTGCTGACACACACATCTAGAACTAGTGGTGGTGGCTACCTTCACTGACAGCAGTTACTATAATGTGGCTTGTATTACTCATGTGCTGAGAGAGTGTGAACCAAGGTCATGAAGCTAAAACACTGACAAATAGCTCTCAAATTTTGTATTTCTGCTCTTTTTGGCCAAAGGAACAGTCTGAAATCCTCCCGCTAGCTCTAAAAGTGCTAGGGGAAGATACGAAACAAAGGGCAAGAACATGTCATACCAGGGAACAAGCAGAAAAGTTTCAACTCGAACGTGCTGCGCTCCGCAGGATCCACAGGGATTGAAAACAACTGTGTGTCATCATCATTTGAAGGCCGAAAATAGGAGTGGGGGTGTTGAAACCGAAATCTCTCCCGAAAACTACAAAAGACACGGCCGGGCCATTTTGGCACGCGTCATCACATTGTTTTCCCCTGACTTGTATTTTCATTTCATTGTTTTGTATCCTCAGGCCAAACACCCTCCTCCAGATGGTGACTGTTCTAGTCTCCTCTTGATGGGAAGTCAGATGTTTACCAGAGCCCAATGCGGGAGCAGAAGAGCTGACGAGGGCAGTCAGGTAACAAAAGGTCTCTACCTGCGAGTCTAGTTTAATTGGGATGACACATACCTGTATTAGGGATGGATATACACCCATGTGTTGCCAAATTTGTCCTATATCCCTTTAGAATGGTAAGAGAACTTGCCAATGGCATACAACACTTTCAGCAATTATCTTGAGTAAAGTTCTTCCACCATGCAAAAATCTTGCCATGAGTTGCTTGCATCTGTTTCTGTAGGCATTTTTATTCATGCTCAGCATACGATCGTTGAGATCTTAAAGGGATAGTTCATCCAAAAACTATTTACTCACCCTCATGTTGTTGTGGAACACACACAACACATTTTTTGAAAAATGTCTCACTGTTTTTTGTCCATAGAATAAAAGTCAGTGGGGTTCAGTTTTGTTTTGACTTTGATTATACGGACAAAAACTGTTATTTTTTCAAACTATCTTCTTTGATTTTCCACAGCAAAAAGAAAGTCATATGACTTCTAAAATTGATTTTCTTTTTGTCTTGTTTTCAGTGCAAATATCTAAATATCCTAAATCAAGATATATTTACTTTCTGCAAAACATATCAAAATTATGCAAGTTCATGCGTGAAACAAACAAAAAAAAATCTGCCAATAGGCAGAAAAATAACTTTACATTTGAATTAAGTTTGTTTTTCTTACCCCATTGGCAGATATAGATAAAATACTTTAAAATACTTAATATCTTAAGTCATTTTTGCTTCTCAGGTTGTGCCTTGATTCGCCTTGATTCAAGAATGTTTAGATAGTTTTACTTGAAAACAAGACAAAAATAATAAGTAAGAAAATATTTTTTTGTAGTGTACAGGTTTGGAATGACATGAGAGTGAGTAAATTCATTTTTGGGTGAACTATTCCTTTAAAAACAACCCATGCTGTCAGTAGAGACACTTTATTTTGGTAACACTTTATTTTAAGGACCAATTGTCACTACTAACTAGTTGCTTATTAGCATGCATATTAGCTGTTTATTGCTAGTTATAAAGCACATATTAATGCCTTATTCTGCATGACCATATTTTAGGTCCCTTAATCCCAAATACCTAAATTTAACAAGTACCTTACAACTAATAAGCAGCAAATTAGAAGTTTATTGAGGGAAAACTCTTAGTTAATTGTGAATATGTGTTTCTTAATGTAAAGTGTTACCAGACATTTAAATATAAATAAGAAATTACGTATGAACTTTGAATGCCATTTTAATGCCCAGAAGATCATAATTGCATGTGTATTTTATAGATTCCCCTCATTTTGACCAGTTATTGAATTATGGGCCTACATGGTTGGGTTTGGGTTGAGAAAAAGACTTCGTAATATACTGATTAAACATGAACTGTATCTTTAGTAGCAACGACTGTTTTAAAAAACAAACCACAAGCAGGTTTCATTTCTCAAGAGAAGTGATTAAGGTTGCAATCATTGGACAGTCATTGAGCGGTAGCTGAGGGGATGGCTGTGGCTCAAAACACTCATGAAAACAAGATAAATAATTAACCACTAACAATCACTTGTTGTTCTGTTTAATCAAGCTATTAATAGTAAAGCTCAGGGGTGCCTTTTGAAAGTATAAAAATTCAAGGTGGTGAACAACAGCATCTGAATGCTAATTTGTTTTGAGAATGCTGTTTTATGTTGGATATATTTATGTGATGTTTATTCATTTTTAAAATGCTCTTTTACATGTTAAAATGTAATTACAATTCACATAAACAACCCTGTGAATCACTGTGGATTTTACAGCAAACAACACACAACTAAGAGAGTCATTCGTCAGTATTTTGACACTTAGGCCATGAGGTAGTATGCATAAATCTTCTAAATGATCCAGAAATCAATGAGAGACTGATCCTGTAAAAAAAAAAAAATGTGTGGGAAAAACATGAATAAAAAGTACCTTTCAAAAGCTGAGTGAGGTCAGTAAGATTTTTGGTTTTTGGAAGAAAAGTCTTATAAAGAGTTTAAAGCTGCAATAATTTGATCAAAATAAAAGTCAAAAACAGTAATATTGTGATATATTTTATTTACAATTTTAAATATTTGTTTCCTATTTTAATATATTTTACATTTTATTTTTTTCTGTAATAGTAAAACTCATTTTCATTTTCAGCAACCATTATTCCAATCCTTGATCCTTAAGAAATTTTAATATGGTGATTTGGTACTTAATTTACTAATTTGATTCATTACAAATTTCTAATTATTGTTATTTGTTGAAAATTTATGTATTGCTTAATAAAGTGTGGAAAGTTTTTTTTTTCAGGGTTCTTGAATAGAAAATTCAAAAGAACAGCATTTATTTTAAATTGAAATCTTTTGTAACATTATAAAGGTGATGGTACACAGGGCAAATTTTTAAGCAATGTTGCTGGATAATGTTGCCGTCAGCGGGCAGCAAGGTGAGACACGGGACCCACGACCAGTCTAAAGTATCCAGATTGAAATTTGTTGCCCATTCTCAATGGGAAAGTGCCCAAGCAACATTGCTCAAAAAAGTTGCCCCATGTATCATCACCCTAAGTGTCTTTACTGTCACTTATATATATATATATATATTTTGGTCAGTTAAGTGTATGTGTACATTTTCTACAATGTAATCCAAGGCATCAGTCTCATGAAGTGAGTTGCAAGGTGCAAGATAATAGCGCCCTCTTCGGTTTACACAGGACTATTGCTGGTGTGATATGAGAACAGACTTCCCAGAATTCCTTGTTCTGTGAACAGACAGTTGTTGACCTAAAATAAGGGCAACTGTTTTATATTATTTTTTGGTTTAAATCTTGCAATGAGTGAGAATGAAGATCTTTTATACAAGATCCATTAAATTATAGTTAAAGGGGTCATATGATGCTATTTCAATTTTTCCTTTCTCTTTGGAGTGTTACAAGCTCTTGGTGCATAAAGAAGATCTGTAAAGTTGCAAAGACTAAAGTCTCAAATCCAAAGAGATTTTCTTTATAAAAGTTAAGAGTCAACCACGCCTACCTGAAACGCCTCGTTCTAACACGCCCCCACATGTCTACATCATGATGTGGAAATATTAGCATATAATGCCGCCCAAATGTGCACGCAAAGAAAGAAGGCGTGGTTTCAGTAACAGCAGTTAGTGTTGAAGCAGCCATGTCAGGGAGACGCTGTGTGTTTCTAGGCGAAAGCAAAAGCACTTTATTTGGCCTTCCAGAAGTAGATGCATTTAGGAATCTTTAAGATTACTTACAACAGAACAGCAATGCATTTTATGGACGACCGTTTCGTGAACCTAGGAGAGGAGGTCATTCTGACTTTGCTATGACAATCTGGCGCTTCTGAATCAGCTACTGTTTTGTTATTAGTTTAAGTATTTGCTATTGAGTGTTCAAATGCGGAGTTTTGCACATCGTGTGTGTGTGTGTGTGTGTGTGTGAGGGGAACAGGGTCACATCACAGATTAACTGTCTTGATATTTACTTTGAAAGCTGAAGCGATTATGTAAGGGGCGTTACATTTCCGACGTGTGCTTGTGGTGTTCAGCCAATCACAATGCACTGGGTCAGCTGGCCAATCAGAGCAGACTGCGCTTGTCAAAAGGGTGGGGCTTTGTTGAAAACGACTGTTTGAGAGAGGCGGGGCATAGAGGACCTACAATAATGTACAGTATTTGAAAAATAATGTGTTTTTTGAACATTAAAGCATGTCAACATATTCTGTTACACCAAATACACAAAATAATGATCTTTAAAATAGCATCATATGACCCCTTTAACTATATTGGGGTCCTAAAGTATAGCTAAAATGTATTTAATTAAAATCGTTTCATCACAAAATACCAGCAAAATGATTTAAATGAGAAAGTTGTTTTAAAATGTACATATATTTTCTAAGTGATTCTGTGAAAACAAGAACATCTCACTTTTTTACTGAGTTCATATGATGTCACTAATTTGCTTATTTGAATAGTGACCTAGATATGGCACAGAATCTTACACATTACTTATTCATTTTATGTATTAACTTTAATATACAGGTACTTTGTTTAAAATCCTAAAGTTTTGGAAATTGGGTCAGTTTTTTTGATGAGATGAATGGCATGATTTACCAGAACTCACCCTCATGGTTAATAAAACAAGTACAATTTGCAAGAGTCCTTAATATTCAGATGTCCAGATGACGTTTAGTGCAGCCCTTGGGCAGATCAAGTGTTTTCTGAGGAAGCATTTACACATAATCATAAAACATAACCCACACCTTGCCAATCAGTTAACATAAGCATGCAAGTCAGTTACTACTTAATGTACATTTATTTGTAAGATTATATTTATATAATGTTTCAAAGATATACTCCACTGTTTAAAAGTGTGTAAAAAGGTTGTTAAGATTATTTTTATTGTTTTTGAACCCTGCATTTATTTGATCAAATAATCATTTGATACAGTAAAATTTTAATATTGTGAAATATTATAATTTAAAGGTTTCTAATGTAATAATGTCATTTTACTGTCACATTTTTTTATGAAAAATTATTATTATTTTTTTTTACTTATTGACCCCAAACTTTTGAATGGTATTACGCCAATCAGTTAACATAAGCATGCAAGTCAGTTACTACTTAATGTACATTTATTTGTAAGATTATATTTATATGTTTCAAAGATATACTCCACTGTTTAAAAGTGTGTAAAAAGGTTAAGATTATTTTTATTGTTTTTGAAAGGTCTTGTGCTTACCAACCCTGCATTTATTTGATCAAATAATCATTTGATACAGTAAAATTTTAATATTGTGAAATATTATAATTTAAAGGTTTCTAATGTAATAATGTCATTTTACTGTCACGTTTTTTGATGAAAAATTATTATTATTTTTTTTTACTTATTGACCCCAAACTTTTGAATGGTATTATATATTTAGAAAATCTCTATATAAGAATGCATATTTAAACATTACATTCCTGTATTTAAGCTAAATTGAATACTTAGTGAGTCTTTATAAATGAGTGTTACGTTCCACAACCCCACAAAAATCTCCAACAAATTGTTCATCATAAGAATGGTGAAATAAATATTAGAATGTGTCAAGCATAAAGTACCAAAAGTTTCCAATTTAATAAAATTGTTTTAATTAATTCCTTTCACTAACATCATTCAAGGCGCATCAAAGACATAATCATGAGTGACTGTTGTTGTTTTTAAGTATATGCATATAAAAGTAATATTGTTACAAAGGAGGTCATTTTCATAACATTAAACAACACTGAAAGAAACAGATACAACCAAATACAGACAAACTCATTTTCAAAGTCACCGAAAATAAAAGTACTTTGGTTTATTTAACTACAGTATGTAAAGACTGCTAATAATTTCCCCATCTAATACAATAAGTACAATTAAAGTGAAGGAAAAAAAATCAGTATCTTTGCACCTTTTTTTTTGCATGCACATCATTCAAAATATTTTTCTGATTAATCTACAAGCTTTATTCTGATTTTTGAAAAAGTGCTCTACTAAAACATAGCAGACCACCACCAGCGCAGTTCTCCTGTGTTCATGTTACTGCAGACATCTCGATCTGGGCCAAGTCCCAAAAATCACATTCTCAAATGTCCCGTGAAGCTGCCTGCCCTCCTGCTGACCCTCTGTGCAGGCCGGGCCTCAGCGTCAGGTTAGTGAGGTCCACTAGTTCCCTCTTGTGAGAAAGCAGTGTCACCATGTGGTCGAGCTTGGAGCGAATGGAGCTGTAGTGGTGCTGACTTTTGGTGATCTTGAGGAAGCACTCCCTCAGGTTGACGTCTTGTGGGGCAAGACAGACAGGTGGGTGACAGTCCACCTCATGTAGGTTGCAAGCAGATGAAGAGTTGGGGTTGCTGCTGGACGAGGTTTTCAAAGCACATGTTTGGACACTCACGTCTGCTGTTTGGCAGGTGGTTTGTGTTGAGATGTTGCAGGAAGGTACAAGGGGAAAGATCATCACATCGACAGTCTGAGTCTGAGTGGTAACATTCGTTGCCGGCAAAAGAGGAGGGTCATCCAAGGTGAGCGCTACCTCTCTGAGTTCTTGCTCAATCCAGTCTTCACCTAGTGTGGAAGTAACAGAAACTGGGTTACTCTTTCTGTCTCGATCTTCAATGTCTTTATTCATCTGTTGGATCTTTGTATGAAGTCTGGCTGGAGTGCTCGTCAGACATTCTGGTTGAGGCTTTGTTGCTCGTCCCAAGTAGGAGGGAGGCGTTCCATGTGGTTTGAGGACAAGATGGTCATATAAACCGCTGCTTCTGGCACTAGAGGGAGCTCTTGTATTCACTGGCAGTAGCAGGGACTGGGCATAGAGGATACGCAACTCTTCATCGAATTTCTCGGTTATCTGGCCAGATAACTCGATAAGGTTGCTGCGGTTTAGTTTGCCATCTGTCCAGTTAAACCTGTAGATTAAAAAATGTGCCAAAATAAATAGGAAATGTATAATTAGAAGGTAGGGCTGGGCGATATGTCAAAAATATCTTATCGATAATCGCCTTTAAAATATCGCGATATCCGATAATATAGTCTATCTAGGCCCCACCTCCACTACGCCCCGCCCCCACCGAGACAACATTGCCGACATGCACCATAAACACATACCATGTTCAGTTTGGTCTTAATTATTGCCACAAAGTTTGGTGTTACTTTTCTTAGTTTGTGCTTAAACTAACTGAAAACATTAGCTGAAAACATTTGGTGTTGCTAATAATTTCCACTCTGTTCTTATCAAATTTGTGTTTGAAATTAATTTCGTTTTATGAGGAGAACTGTTGAGGAAAAATAATAGAACCCAATTTTAAGTTCATCATGGTGAAGTTGGACATTCTGGCGGTGATTGTAAGAATGATAAATGTATGTTGATGTCATATAATAATGTCTTGAATAAATTATGCCTATTTTCCGATGTTTCTCTTTCTTTTGGGCATTATCACCTGTGTAGACACATTTCATGATGGTACGTTTAATTTCCTTAATTATAACAATTGCAGCGTTGTTTTAAACTTGTAGTCTAGCTATAACGTATTTGATATGTATCATGTAGGACTAAAATCATGCAGGGATTTAAATTAATTCTGAGCAAAAACGTTAAAGTTTTTTTTCTTTTCTTTCTGGTAGCCTACTAGTTCGTGGTCTCTTTCGGCTCGTTTTTAACTAAATAAAAATAACTGCTTTATTTAATTAGAAGCAGGGTAATTTAAATTTCATTTTTATAATTTTTATTTTATTAATTAAAATACAACGCCCACAATATAATATTCAGTGTTGGGCTGCCGAAACTGCAAATGAATGAAGAATTTATAGTGCTATGTAAAAATATTGCACTGAAATGTGCGCTGAAGTCATGTTTGTGGTTTTTCATCATTATACAGTCTGTTTAAATAAATAATCAGAAACATATGCAGTGCTACTTTTTGTCTTTTTTCTGTTTAACTTTTATTAAACTGCAGCTCAAAATAGAATAGGCCTATACCCTAAATAAGGATAAATTATATTGGAACGCATCTTCAAAATAATCGCATACACAGATGCACGTTGCCATTACAGTAGTCAGGGCTGAAAAACAGGCAAATAAAATATAAACAGAGGTTACAAAAGTGATTCAGTCAAGGTCAGTGAGGGATTTTTTCTTTTGTTCTTTGATTAACATTATAATGACTGGCGGCAGCAGCTGCTGTCAATGCACGGAGCCAATACACCCTTGTTTTCTTTCTCAGCTCTTTACATTCACTTAAGACATAACCGATAGTATTTATGGGATATTTTGATATAATTCTGTGTGTAATTGTCCATTTGAATGTGTAAGAACGCGAGAAAGAGCGCTCAGTTCGTGTACATAAGAGGCGGCTTTTGTGCGTGCGCTTTGTGTGTGTGTGTGAGCAGCACAGAAAACAGCGCGCGAGTGCAGAAGTGAGTTCTATTTCGTCTTCTTGCAGTTGAATCTTTTGAAATCACAATAAATGCGCATATAGAAATCGAGACGCAGAATCGTAATGCAATTTTATAACAAGTAATTTGATTCCTGACCTTACGCATCTGATCTGAATTCCGAAATTGGAATAGCTTTTCGATTCCCAACCCTCCTACTAAATTATTTCATTCTTGCATGCAAAAAATCTGTATGATGACTATGGGGCTATGTAAAATATTTTTTGCAACTTACTAGGTTTATCACTTGTCATTTTTTCCAGATAATGTCTATAATCGTCTGTTGACATCGCGATATACGATAATATTGTCATATCGCCCAGCCCTAATTAGAACTGGAGTCATAACTTATGTACCGACTGTCTGACATTTACAAAGTTAAAATCAATTAATTTAATGTAACAAATTACATAATTTCTTTGTAATTATTCTACATTGTCTGAAAGGTTATACACCACACAAAAAAAAATTTGAAGAATGTTTTTGTCCATAAAAGGAAAGCCAATAGGGTCTAAAACAATATTGGACCCCACTGACTTTCATTGTCTCGACAAAATACATTTTTCAAAATATCTTCTTTTGTGTTGCACAGAAGAAATTAAGTCAAACAGTTTTGGAACAACAATTTTTATTTTTAGGTAAACTATTCCTTTAAGACCTTGTGGAAAAGGAGTTTTTCTTACCTATATGAACCTGTGGCCACTCTGTTTCCATCAATTAGCATGAAACGCTCATGAACCTTTCCAGTGATCCGAGCACCTGATCTCATGTAGTAGGTAGAACCTGTTATGGTTCGTATTTTCATTTGCTTCAAAATTAAATAAAACAAATTTTAAAAAATGCAATAAATTCTAAATACATTAAATATAAAAAAATAAACAATAATAATACAATGAAGAGCTCAAACCAGCAGCTCATCCAGCTGTACATGAAGGTTTTTACACATCTGTAAGAATGAGGGAAGAGAAGACTGGTCTAAAAGAATATACACAGGAACTCTGCGGCGTATGCAAGCTTCCTTCAGGTCTTGGAAGATATCCAGGTCTGTCAAGGAGTCTGTCACAATGGCAATCACCTAAGGATAAAAATCGCGTCTGATTAATGAGAAATTAACAGCAGTAAACGATTCTTTATGCAACTGAGAATTTATGACCTCAAGTTTGGATAAACATGGTGGGAAATGAATTAACAGCTTACAGCTTCAGCATCACTGAACTTCACGTTCTAGTTCATTTGTATGATTGTCATGACTGCACAGCCGCTGGCTACACACCTTGATGATTTCTTATTACATTTGGCCTTTAAGTACATGCAAGCTGGAACAGATCCAGACTGCCTGCAGGTATAACCAAAATACATTCAGCTCAAAAACCCCTTCAGTTCAAGGACTGAAGAGCCTGTTGTGGCACCTCCAGGTTCAGACCCTTAGAGGTAACAGTTCAGTGTGAAAGACGCTTTTGCACATTCTTACCATTCCACATTTATGATCCAGAGCACTACTTTGCATAAGTCACACACGTACCCTTCAATCACCTAAAAACCCAAATGCTGATTTTTTTTTATTAATACAACTTAAATTTTTAAATCACAGTAATCTTGAATTCATTGTTATTCTTTACATTGCTGTTGCTTGGTTTTTGATATTATTTTAATCCTCTTAAAAGTTTAAACTGGGAAATATGAAAACAAATTAATTTCCTAACTTAATAACAGTAAATAAAAAAAATAAATAAATGAAGGTGTTATGACATTTAAATATTACATCTAAAGGATTAATATCTATTGCTACTTAATTATTAATTAATTCAACAGATACAGACATCTGTTTCCAATTCATTAGTAGCTATTTATTAGGTACTTGTTTTAGTAGCTACACTACTGTTGAATAAATACCTGTTTAAAAAGAACAAGTAAAACTGTAATATATAAATAGTTCCTAGAAATATCTACTAGTAAAAATAAGTACCAGCAACAACAACTGCAATACATACTAGTTGGAAATGAATAGTTGATATGAACCACATCTACAAAGAATTAAATCTGGGAAATTAAAATTACAATAAATTATGTTACAGGTTACAATGGAATAGTTACTAGTCACTACTGGGATAATGACTAGTAGTAATGCCACTAACTAAAGTGATAATCTCTTTTGGAATAAAGTACTAGTATCTATTTGTATAGTATAATTCAGAAAGATAGTAGTCACTATTGGATTACATACTAGTAATTTAAGAATGAATACCAGGTAACAGAAAAATATACTTCCTTGATGTGTTCATAACAATGATTAAAGTTTAAAGCTGGTCATAGATGTATTCAAGTATCAGTGTTAAACAATGCCTTGACATTGCACTATTCTTGTAAAGTTGCTTTAGAACAGTATGCATTAAGTTTCAGCACAGGGAAGAGCAGATGAATTGCTACAGATGAATTAGCTATTTAATACATAATAGCATAATTATAATAGTAATCATTATTACATAACATTAATAATAATTAATACATAAAGTTAGTATTAATATATCAATTAATAATTAACTAGTATGTCCACTTGTCTATATATATATATATATGGAAACAGCATGGCCTGAGAAATACCTCTTTTGCATTTTTTATCATCCTCCTGGCTGTCTCTTTGCAGCTTTAAATGCACTCTCCATAACTCGGCTGGAAGTAGGCGACGGCACGTGTTACTCCGCGGTAAGACCCTGCAGTAAACGCTGGCCAGCCCAGCTCTAAAACTGGAGGCTCAATATCGGAGACTTCGGGGAAATAAGTGACAGATGAGCAGTCCAGTGTGCCAGACTGATCCAAATGAGAATCTTCTCCAATCAGAGAGAGTGATTTAGGCACTACAGCAGCGCGGGAAATCCGCCTGATCTCGTCGTCGGAGAGAAAGTTCGGGATTCTCTCTTTCTGCAGGAATCCCATGAAGGATTGGACTCCGCCAGCGACCAGCTCCTCCAGAGCGAGTCTGTGCCTCTCATTGTAAAGTTCTTTAAGGTTTCGATCCTGGCCTGTCCTCGGTGTCCGCCAGCCCGGCGAATCCTCAAGACACTGGGAAAGAGCCATAACCGAAAGCTTATTGCAGGAATCCCATGAAGGATTGGACTCCACCAGCGACCAGCTCCTCCAGAGCGAGTCTGTGCCTCTCATTGTAAAGTTCTTTAAGGTTTCGATCCTGGCCTGTCCTCGGTGTCCGCCAGCCCGGCGAATCCTCAAGACACTGGGAAAGAGCCATAACCGAAAGCTTATTAATCACACTAACGTTTCCTAAGATGAATGTTACACTCTTGACACCTGTATCCTAAACTTTCAGAGGTCTCGTCTCTCCGCCAGGCAGCCATTGGTCGGTAAATTGTTGCCAGTCAAGTTGTTGCGTCACGTGCCCGCCAAGTAAGAACGCCATTGGACAATCTGCCCTGCGCCTATTGGCCAAGAGTTTGAATTCGGAGGCAAACAAAGGCGGCGTGTGTGATTCTCCTCTGCTCTGCAGTAGCCCCTCACTGCGGAACACAAGATCCAGGGGGCGTGGTTGGATCCACATCTAGGGGGTGGAGATTGGTAAATTAAGGGGTGGAGATGAGTGGGTTTAGGTATGAGGAGGTGGAGACGGGTAGGTTTAGGTATATGTAAGATGGGAGGGGTTGGATCTGGATAAACCACGCCCCCTGGTTCTGCAGTGAGTACCATCTCCTGTTCTGTGTTGTTGAATGTGAAATATTCACGGTGGTGTTGTGAAAATAAATGGCCTCATAAAATACAGGTAATAATAAACCATATAAATAATGATATAAAATCAGTTGAGATTATGGCAGCATGTCTAAGCAGCACTCCTCCAAAACGACCATTCTTGCTGAATTAATTGGTAGATTGATAACCAAGATATTCCGAAGTGTCATTCATTGCTGCATATATAGCCTATTTATAACAATATACAAATGTACTACTCTTAAAGGATAATTTGTAATAGTATAAAACTAGCTCTATTCTTCTCTGCTGTAATCAAAGAATCCATCGTATACTGTATATCTATCTTTATGTACAGGCACAAACTTTAAAGACTATTACCATTAACATTTCTACTATTATTGCATGAAACAAAAAAATACAGTGTGTTGAACACACTACACACAAAAAAAGGGGTTTAAAATTTTACCATTTGGGGTACAACAGCTTGTTCCTGGAGCAGTACCCTTAAAAGGACATATTTGTACCTTTTTTTACCCCTAATAGGTACATATGAGTACCTTAGAGTAGTAATACGTACCCTTAAGGTACTCATATGTACCTATTAGGGGTAAAAAAAGGTACAAATATGTCCTTTTAAGGGTACTGCTCCAGGAACAAGCTGTTGTACCCCAAATGGTAAAATTTTAAACCCCTTTTTTTGTGTGTAGTGTGTTCAACACACTGTATTTTTTTGTTTCATGCAATAATAGTAGAAATGTTAATGGTAATAGTCTTTAAAGTTTGTGCCTGTACATAAAGATAGATATACAGTATACGATGGATTCTTTGATTCAATTCTGGCCCCTTATTTTTCTGTGTGTAGGGTCATGTTGTCGCACTATTTCGGGTAAGCTGTCAGCCAGCAAAATTTAAACAGCAAAACAATTCTGAAACAAAATCATTCATATAAGAGCAATAATGTAAAAGATAACAAAAACATTCGAACAAATATCTGAAATTCTCAGCCTTTCAATTACATAGTTCAGTCCATTGACCATGTCTTGATTATATGGTATTGTGATTATTCAGTCCCTACAGCAAAAAAAATATGATAATGGCATTATAGTGGACAAAATCCATTAAAAAAATATTCTACTTGTAGACTTTTTGAACTAGGAGTTTCAAAA
>NW_015505181.1:434181-435180 GCF_001515645.1 Sinocyclocheilus grahami
AAAAAAAAAGCTGCACGTCTGAAGGTGTAATTGCCACTGTGGCGTGAGGGGGAGCCCCTGGATAGCAGGTCTTCCACCACGTCATAAGAAAAGAAAAGTAAAGACTTTGAAACATTATACATATTTTATGTGTGCACATACAAGGGCTGAGTGTCACACAACCTGTTGATAATAGACAGGCCGGTGTTTGTTGCACTCTGGTTGACTGGTTGTTAGTTCAGAGAGCACTCTCAGACTTACTTTCACCTTATATGACCCTCTCAAAAAGAAGTAGTAATCACTGTTTCTGAAACTGTTAATAGTTAAAATGCAGAATAATTTGCACACAGCTGTGCATATTAAGCATCATTAGTAATAAACTGTATAAATATTTCTGGTGATTATTACCCGAAGATAACAACAGCAATAATAACTGGTAATTGTGGCAAAATAGTCTCTTTGCCCTATTCTCTAATAATAATAATAATAGGTTAACATTACTACTGATAAAATATCTGCATTTAATTGTATGTTGCACAACATCAACATCATCCATTCAATTCTATTCCATTGATAATTCCAATAATAATTGCATTCTGTTGCATATCTATTTCCCCTGGCCATGGTTGTGTAGCAATGGAGATCATATTCTGTTCTATTTTATTCCAGCATTAATATATACAGCATGCTGCACAACAATTTTCAATTAGCCATAGAGTTTGTACTCTGTTCTATTCTAGTAATGTTTATTCTGTTGCATGTTGCACATTAATTTTCCCCACACATGGCTGTGTGATAATAATATGAATTGCATGTTGCGCAACAATTTCCAGTTTGGTCGTGTGGCTATAGACTAGAGAATCTGTTTTATTTTATTTTATTCGATTGTAATATTGCGCGAAGTATTTCGTGCGGATGTTTCAAACGTGTCTGTAGTATATGTAGTAGGCACATGCTCACGATCAGTATAGTAGCTTGTTTTCCCCCCTCGTCCTTATACGACCTACTGACCGAAAGCGC
>NW_015505181.1:435429-470918 GCF_001515645.1 Sinocyclocheilus grahami
GGAGAGGTCTCGGCCCCTCCTGTTCCCCCGAGACCCGGAGCGGAGCGAAACCTAAATGTTATTCATTTCTGTATCAATAACGGATTTCCATTCGCAGTCACCAGAGCCGACGAAAAGGTAGGGAACTTTGACTTTTCAAAGAAGCGAAAGCGATTTATTTAGGTGACGTGAACAGTCTTCAAAAGTAGTTCTAGTAGAGAGAAGCGTGCCTTGTTATTCTACTCATATGCGGCGCGTGAAGTCGCCTCTATGTATAAAATGGCGACAGTAGATGGGAGTGCTTAGTTAAAAAATTTGGTAATAGCTAAAATATTGCGCCGCGCTACACACTCAAACTCCCGAGAAACGTCTAGCCGGATGGAGGTTACTAGTGCCTCAATACGAAGCGAAAGGGTTAACTTACCAGTTTGTTAGTTTGTTACTCAATGTTCTCGTCTGCTTCCAATTTGATTATTCGCACGCTACAGCGTGCCTGTGTGATGTTACTATAGTCTGTCCATTTCGGAGCGTCACGCGTCAGATTTCTACTTCAAACGGGGGTCAAAATGGGACCCGTGTCTCGGATTGATCGCCGGCGAGGAGCACGGAAATACTGGCGCATAATCAATTTCCAAAAGTGATCTTTACGATGACGAACCTTTCGGGGGTGCCTGTAGTTCAAAGCTGGTGCGGATCTAGACAAGCACGCGCTATCAAATGTTAATGGGTACAGAATGTACTCAAAGTCGGATTTAACTCCAGATCATAACCCTGGCTCTGATACCACACATTATAAATCATTATTTAGAATCATGGGCTCTCAGGGTATTGCTTCTCAACTCTGCCTCAAGCCTCTCTACAATAAACATCACTTTCTGCTAAAGAACGCCACTTTTTGAAAGTTAGCAGGTAGAATAGCATTGTAAAATGCATTAGAATTATAGGATGCATGCTTTCTGTTGGTCCTTCAGCATGCAATGTGTTTTGAGTGAACGTCTGTTCTCCAGTGGGAATAGTGTTCTGGTCTGCAGTGTTGTAATAAGACAAGGCGATATTGCCTTTCATCCTGAATTTGAGCAATTAGAACAGTAAAGCATTTAGAACGTGACCTTCCCAAAATATCTGTGCCTACAGACTAAAGAAAATACAATTTGTAGATACATGCACAGTTTGCCCTTTATTGTCGTGTCAAAATAGACCAGCGTGACAGCACAAAATGAAGGACTAACTGTTATGTCGCTTGCGTGTTCAATTTTATTGTATGTTGATTTCCAGTAAAAGTTGCCGGTTTATGTAATATTCCTTGAATTAAGAGAGGAGAATTTTCTGCCTAATGCCAACTGGATTTCCAAGCAGAATTATAATTATGGAGGCTCTGTGTCCTCTATCCGTGCTATAAAAGCAGTCAAAATGATTAAATTATTTAAAATGAAAAGCTCACTGTGCATGTAATGACAAAAATGCTCTTATGTGATATCTCACATTACCTTATTAAATTTGTAAATCTAAAGATTGGATGAATGTCATGGAGTAACAGACAGAAATCAGCTCCATAATAGGAGTATATACCCAAAACCTCCCTGAAAAGCTCGTATTAACCTCAGTACTTTTTGAGGCAAACTTTTGGCTTAACGGTGGAGTGTCGGCCATACAAGTGTTTCAGCTGTTCCAGCGCGGTTTTTATGGAGGAGCCTGGCATTCGCCGAGACCTGGCACTTGAGTCAGTACAATTCATGGTGCTCCGCCATCTTTCTTTTTTGTGACTAATGAGTGTGTCGCACCGGTGATCAAACTCAGCACATCGCATAAATGATTATTTCTCTCTTATTTGCAGGCTTACAAAGTACTTTCTTTCATGTGCGAATTTCTAAATCTTTTCCATGCTTTTAATGGGAGATTTTGTGTCGCAAGACTGGCGAAGTAATTCTGAAAACGCAAAAAGCGCCTTTTGTAAAATTCTGGGGTGCTCTGTTCATGAAAAAAAAAAGAAAATATGCCATGATTACAGAGCGGAAAAAGGGTCGGGTCCTCATTTGTTTCCAATTTGTATATTGGCATAAACAAATAGCACAGTCAAATAAAATATTTGGAGTTTTGTCTCTTTTGGGTTGGAGGGCTACAAAAAATGTCCCCGAAGTGTGTGTGTGTGTTTTTTTTTTTTTTGGGGAAGAATAGAGGATTTAGTCCCCTCTGTGTGTTGTGGGCAAGGAAAGGGAAAAGAGAGGGGTTGCTATGGCAATGTTAACACATGAGTGGCAGCGCAGACTGGCCTCCCAAGAGTCTGTGCAGCAGTCATTGAGGTAAGGGGGGCAAAGCGGGCACTTCTGATGGCACCCAGCTTTCTGTAGTACTCGCATAAGGTTCATTGACTAGGTTTAAACATCAACACGGGCAGCCCAGAAATAGTTGATGGTACAAACGCCTGTCTTGGTGGCATTTTGCTAATGAGTCACATCCTATAATGAAGGTGAACTGTAGGATGCCTCATTGGCGCTTCGGTCTCTACATAATTAATGTGGACATGTTTGACGCTGTCACTGATATAGCTCGCAAACAGCATCATTCAATGATGGCATGTAGTCACATGCCCATCTTACGTACTGGCACACACATTCAGGAAATATTTAAATGGCATACAAGCATTTAGGGCACTGCATATGGCTTCCGGCTTAGTGTCATACTTCCATTGTGTAAAATGAAGAAAAATGGTCACGACAACCTCTTTTCTTGTACTTATAGAAATATAATTATTACAGCATGTGTGCACTGACCTTTGTTATGGATTCTTGGTGTTAAACAAAAGTCTCATTCACGCAGCACTTATGAATGATGGTCATGTTAAAATCGGCCAATATCCTTACAAGCTTATTCAGCTCAGCCTCATGTAATAAAGCAGATCCAGTCTGAGAAATAACAGAGGACGTCATGATCGTGTCTGGGAGCACTGTGTATTTTGGGTCATCATTTCAGTTTTTTTTCCCTAAATGGTTTCCTCCTTTATTTAAAAGACAGCTGGAACCAGTGGAAAAAAATATATAGCCTACACATGGACACCACATTGTATTTATCCAAAATGTATTTATAGTCTAATAAAAGGGAAGCTCACAAAAATTAAGAGAAGTCTGAGAGATTTAATCAGTACACATTACCCGCTCAAATCTTTATTTGTGCCAATTTTTTCATTGAGTTTGAAGAGGGATGTTAGGATATACACACAGCAATGACTTCACTACATATGGTGAACACTCAGATTAACAGTCAATACAAGATATTTACATAATTGTTAAAGCGGAACTGGAGGAAAAATGTGAACCGCAGATGAACTTTATCCTAAAATACTCCTGCACTGCCTGAAGTGTAGCGTGTGGAGGAGTGCACCAAAAAAGAAGAGGATTTAAGGGGGTGGGGGAGTGAGTGTGTGTGGTGTGGTGTGTGTGTGAGCATATGATCAAATAAAAGAGAAGTGGGTGTAATATGGCATGTAGGACTACAAACATACTCGCAGCTTCAAAAAATGTGACTGTTTATAACATTCTGTTTATTTTAGACCCCTTATCATGAAAAAAATTTCCTGAGCGCATTTTGTTGCTGCGCAGAAAAATAGAGATTTTATTTCAGCGGCCTTATGAAAGAATCTCATGCTGAGAATCTATTGACATCTTTGCAGGATTATTCAGTGTGGTCCCATGTAATAAAGGACGTCCAGTCTGGGATACTTCGGCCTTTAATCAGTAATGAGAGAGGATCTTTTTATTATGTAAGGACCGTATTGTCAGCCCTTTGACCTCACACTGCATTTAATACAGTGCATCACTATCTGAAATGTTCAAGCAGAGACAGCCATATTAAATGTGTAACAGGTAACATGATGTAATATTTTAGTTTCTAACTGCTCAAATGTAGGTCAGTGTTGTTGTGCTAATTTTCAACCAAATCTACTGCATGCCTTGACTCCACAGGTTGCTGGGATAAAAAGGCCTCCGGTTTCTCCACTAAAGCTACGAAAGTACTGAGACGCACAGTAGCAGGATAGACTGTTTTGTGTGAGACTGGTTCACCTCAGTGCTGAAACACGAGGCCTCTCTTTCTGAGTTCCCTTTTCAATAGCTAACTGTCTGGAAACCTCTTGTCCTGTGTCTAATCGCACGTCTCGGTTGCCAGATAAAGCATCCCATTCTTTGACGAGTGACCTGTTTCTTATATAACATTTTAGAACCATCTCCTGCTTGTCCGGTGCTAATCGGGCTAGTGGTTCAAAGCTTGGGTGGTGGAGTCATCCAGATATTAGTGTGTCTGTTGTGGTTAACTAACATTTTATGTTTTATATTAGAAGAATCTGGGAAGCAGATTTTTGTTACCATCTGAGACCATGGTAGGTGCCCTCATTCGTTCAGACGAACTCTACAAGATTTTAACTCCACTCAAACTCTATAACTATAACAAAAATAAAACTCATGTATGTAAGATATGCTGCACACATTTTAATAACAAAGATAGCTTTTTTTCTATTCTGGCCAAAGTTTTTATACCCACATTTATGAGCAATGGTAATATTATTAAGCAACTTTTTGTATAGTTTCTCTTCAGAGACATCTGGTGCATTTTCAATAATCCTGATTCATGTCAGGGGTTAACATCCATTGATGAAATCTGAGTATCATGGACTCATAAGCAGGCTGAACATACAGTAAATGCCCACGTCTGGATGCAGGGAACCAGGATTAGAGCATAAGATGCTGGTGACCTAGTTTTATTTTTATTTATTTATTTTTTCTGGCAGGAAGGCAGCCGTCATGAGAAATAAAAGAGTCAGTTGCAAAAGAGTACGTCATGGCCATGTCTGAGAGCACTGTGTATTTTAGGCAGTGTTTTTGCTTTAGAATGGTTTTATCCTCCTTTTTTTTAAGACAGCTGGCGATATTGAAAAAAAAAATATACACATGGACACCACATTGTTTTTATCCAAAATGTATTTGTAGTCTGATGAAAGAGAAGGTCAAGGAAATTCAGAGCTAAACACCAAACAGAAGTCTTGGGTGGTTTAATTAGAATCTTTTGCAGAATGCATAGAAAAACAAGTATTACCGTATTGACCCGAATATAAGACAATGTTTTTTTTCTTGAAAATACATCTGAAAAAACGTGGTCATCTTATATTCAGGGTCTAGACTTTGACATGTCAATAATACACCCACAACCATAGGTGATGCCAAATACGCATAAAACGAGTGTGCCATGAAATACTTAATGTAATGCGTGTTGTAAAGATCGCGAGTAAAAACAAAAGAAGCAGAAAACCTTACAGCTGCATGAGTCGTGACGGTCACGTTTGCCTGGTGGGACCAAACTCCCTTTGTGATTTTAAAACGTAAGACAGTACCCAGATTTGAAGACTACAGTAAGATTTAACTTCTACTGTTAATAAGATTTTGGTAGGCTACTATTAGATGGATAGCCTAAATGTCCTAATTCAGATGGGCTACCGGTTTTTTTTTTTTATGGTATATCAAAAAGTATATTTTTTCAATGTGATTGTTGGGTACATTTTACCAGTTTTTACCATACTTTCAAAACAAAAATTAAAATAGGAAAAATATGCAATATGAAAGTAATTGAAGACAAAATGTGTTTTACTGAGAAAAACCAAGATTTGGTTTTTAAAAAGCCTTTTTCCAAAAGGTACATCTGGAAAAAGGGGGGTCGTCTTATATTTGGGCCAATATGGTATATCACTAGATTTATTCACCAGCTAGTATTTAACTTAAGTATTGAAACTGCTCAGACAAGATTAACTAATTTATGTGCTATGCTGTCAGCTTTTAAAATGGAGACAACACATTCTTTCACAAATCTTTTGCTAGCGCCATTATTTTTGTACAGGTTTACACGCATTTAGTTTATTCTTATATGTTTCAGATGTATAAAGTCGTACATCTACATATGGTAGATATAAAAATCATTATGGTATTTACATATTTTTAAAAACAGAACAGGCAGAAAAATGTGAACTACATATGAACTTTATCCTGAAATGCTCCCTTACTGCCTGAAGTGTAGCGTGTGGAGAAGTACAACAAAAAGAAAAAGATTTCGAAGGTGTGTGTGTGTGTGTGTGTGTGTGTGAGAACACATGTAGAAATCACAGAGAACTGGGTTTGATGTGCTATGTAGGAATACAAACAATCACATTTTTGGAAACAAACATTTTTGGAGTATATTTATAACAAGAAACAGAAAGCATCTTGCTATCTGTTTATTTTAGGTCCCTTATAATGAAAACAACTTACAAGCACATTTTGTTCATTTTAGCTGCTCATAAAAAATAGAGGTTTTATTTCAGCGCATCAGTACCACTAATGTTTCTGCTCGTAATAGTGAACTGTGTTTAGCTCTACTAGGAAAAGGTAAATAGAGTTTTAACTTCATGTTAGTTATTTGAATATAATAAGCATTTAACAGTGGTTGATCAGAGCATTTCAATAAGCTGTCTCACTTTTAGGACATTTTTTATGCATATCCCATGCTGACATTAATTTCTATTTTGTATCACAGTGTTTTATATCAAAATGTCATGTTTTCTCTCCTTAGGTTCACAGGGAGTCGTTACTTCACTCCCTTTTACAATGGGAAGTCCTGATAGCTGAAAATTTCACCAATTTCTGGTTCATCACGGCTGGCTGATGACACCTCAACTCCATACAATTCCAGTATTCGTTTCTAACTCTTCACTCATCTGTACAATCCTACACTATGGCGAGCAAGAGGAAATCCACCGTTCCCTGTATGATTCCATCAAAAAGCAAGCACATGCGGGAGGACATCATACTAGGATGCTTACCTGAGCTCCTGCCCACAATACCCGAAGACAGCATCCTCAGTATCTCTTCAAAAGATGAGGAAACACGATTCCATGATTTCTCAAAAGCTGAACCGAAAACTTCATGCTGGGAAAGAGGAACATACAGCTGCCCTCTGTGCTGCTTTGAGTCTGGAGACTTGAACCTGTTTCTTCACCATATGGACAACTGTCACATGGACTTTCATGCTCAACCAAACTTCTACTGCCTGTCTTGCAAGGTCTCAGCTGTGAAGTTTGAAGGTCTCGCTTTACATAATGCAAAATCACATCCTGAACTCCATTCAGTGCACAAGAGAGTATCCTTGCAGGTTACCAAACGAGATGGGGCTATCACAGTGGAGCAAACCCTGTTTACAGAAGCAGATTTAAGTGAATCCGGAATATCCATTACCAAGACACCCATAATGAAAATCACCAAAGGGGGGCACAAAAAAATAGTTGTCTCCCATACAGTTGAGGTACAACGGGCTGAGCCTAGCATCGACAAGCCCGCAACTGTAACCAATGGCACTTCAGTAAGGACCTTACCCCTTACAACATCATCACATATCATTGGTGGCATTATTGCCTCTCCGGTTCATAAAATCCCCAACGCACTTGGTATACCAGGGATGCATAACCGTGGTCCTCTGTGGAACTCTAATCCGTCATCTCCTGATTCAAATGCTGATCTCCCAAAGGTCATGATCCCTCTAAGTAGCATCCCCACCTATGATCCAGCCATGGATTTAAGCAGTTTTCTTAAGACATCTTTTGGTAAGTTCCCTTACCCTACCAAAGCAGAGCTCTGTTACTTGACAGTGGTCTCTGGCTTCCCAGAGGAGCAGATCAAGCTCTGGTTCACGGCCCAAAGGCTGAAGCAAGGGATCAGCTGGTCTCCTGAGGAGATTGAGGACACACGTAGAAAGATGTTCAACACTGTATTCCAAGCCACACCGAAAACATCACGGAATCAGTCGCATCACCCCTTTTCCCAACACTGTGTTTCTGTCCAGTCCGCCTCTTTGATTTCTAACTCTACACAACAGATACCAAAGGGAAGTGTAATGGGTTGGAAAGGAGGGGTCATAGTCAGCCAGTCTAGTGTGACCAAGGCCACATCCCTTAAGCAGCAGCAGCAGCCAGTGGTCCAGACGCCACAGGTAAATATCCATCATGCTGTCATTACTAAGGAAACTGGAAAAGAATTATCTTGTCGGACAGCTGAGAACTGCAAAATTGCAGGCAGAGGAGGTAGCGTTAGCAATCATGGACACACTGGAAAAGGCTGCAGCTCGTCCATCAAGACTAGCGTTAGCTGCTTACCTGGCGTTCCCAAGAGTCAAAACAGCAGTTACATTGAGGGCAGCATTATGACTCTGACGAACATAGTCAGTAAAATTGACTGTCATGTCAATGACAGGAATGCAAATTGCAGCAGCAAATCTAACATCAGTCCAACTTCCATTCATGGGCAACAGAAAGCATCCAGTAATGCAAAAGAAAACGGCAACAGCAGCTTTGCCACCACCAGCAAATATAACAACGGAAGCACTTATAAAAGCACCAGCCACAGTACTATTTGCACTAAAAGCGAGAGAAACATCTTGGACCACACCAGCAAAAGCAACACTGACACTAGTGTCATTTGTAGCAGCAGCAGCAACATACAAACTGAAAAGTTTATACCACCCCTTACCCATAGCCTGTTCCCACAGCCTGGAAGTCTCATGGATCCATCCCTCAGAAAGGGCAAGGTATTACCTGAGCAACCAGTGACTTTGAAGCAAAGCTTTATCCATAACTCATTCCCAGAACAAAAGCAGTTGCTTGCGCCCCAAGGTCAACCATACCACATACGTACTTTGACAGACTCCCAGTCTGCTGTGGGGGGATCGTTTAGTAACTTGCCCCAGAGCTCCCTTCAGTCTAACCCTGCAGCAAGTTCATGTCTTCAGGAGGAAACGAGTCAACACTCCCTTTCTGCTCCTCAAGAGCAACATTCTCCAAAAACCCTGCTGGGAGCACCTCAGGTCCAGTCCACAGGCTCTACTGCCGTCCACTACAAGGAACATGACCCCAAGCACTTACTTGCCTTAGACAAAGACTCTAAGCAATCAAATTTTGATAACGAAAGGTTGCACAGAAACATAACGCAAAAAGAAAATGAAGTAAGCGTTTCTGAACACCACAGCGGACTTACAAATACATTTTACAAGGCTGACAGCAACGAGCATAGCAACCTAATTAACACACTAGATACTTTCACAAACAATAACACTAACAAGGCTAAACAAGGCATGCCACTTTTACAACAATATATACAGAAAGTGGACCAGTGGGAAAGCAACAGTGACTATCATGAAGAGTCGAATGTGATCCCTATGAAGATAAACGTAATAGCGTTGAACAAAGAAGAGAGTTTGTACAAGACCAACAGCAAGCAGCAAATCAGTAAGTCATTGGAGAACTTGATCAATGATGGTGGTCCTAGCCATAAAAACAAATCTTCGGAATGGCTCGAAAGCTATCAGCATGTACCGGTGGAGGCTGAGGAGCGTATATCTGATATAGGTAACACTGAACCACATCAACCAGATAACCTTGTGGGGCTTGAAACAGAGCAAGTAAAACATGACCTACACCCGGAGCGAAAAATTATTTTTCAGAGTCTAGACTCTGAAACTCCTACGCTGCCGATAAAGAACAAATCAAAAGAGGCTACAGTGGATTTAGACAAATCAACTGCAGGAGAACAAGACTACTGGGAGATAAAAGATGAGGAGCATCAGCAACCAATGGGCAACCAGAGTTTGAGGGGGCATCAAGCGCAAGACAGTCAATCAAGGTAATGGCTCCAGACCATTGATGGACCATTGATCAGTTAATTTGAGAAAAATAAAAAAGCAAATTTTGAGTGTCTTCCCAAGAGACACATTGTAGTTTTTCTAGCAACTGACTTGTTGAGACTGACTGAGTCTTCAACTGCTGTCTACTACTCTTGGATTGTCACATCACATAACAGTGTTTAAGGTAATCAAAGTAGGGCAAATTTTAAAATTAGTTTAATTGGGAAACGTGAATTTAATTATGTGCATATTAACAACATTTGGCTTTTGATCAACTTATTTTTGATACAGTATTTTGAATTAGTCACTAGCACACGCACATGATTATGTGCTTTATTTAAAAGGCTATTTTTGGGGTAAGTAAAGGCAGAGCAAATGAATTATAGATTTACTCAAAGTGTGTCTTAACGTGAATAAATGATGAATATTGTGTGTAGCAAAGTGCTAGACTCTCTGATCTCTTGTGAAGTTCATGGTGTGATGCTGTTCGTTGTGTTTGGTCTGGTCTTACACATCTTTTTCTCCACTACAGGGACTGTCTGAGAGGAGAGCTTCTGAAAGTTTAAGGACTTCACTCTGCAAGACGAAGAGGCAGAGGATCCCGTACTCATTCTGAACATTACGTTTCTTGTTTTCTTTAAATATGACAGCTGATGAGATTGTAACATTTGTGATGGTCAGTGGACTTGAGTTTTTGGAAAACGGCCCAATCCAGAGAGTAGCCGCTACAAATGTAGGTCTGATTTGATTTAGGTAAATTCTGTGTAGGAATCTATGATGTATATGCTTGAAACTGCACTATCGAGGGTGTACTGGACATTAGGAATGTCAGTTAGATATTGTGATACTTTGTAACATGTCAGATAATCAGCACTTCTGCAATGCCTTGGGTTTTACATTATTTGTTGGGATATTCCAACCAGTTTTCCCTTCTTCATGTCCAGATCAAATAAGTTTTCCATGGTTTATTTTTTCACACAACATTGAGCAGTTAGCGACAAATCATGCACTATAGTAGGTCTGATTTGATTTAGGTAAATTCTGTGTAGGAATCTATGATGTATATGCTTGAAACTGCACTATCGAGGGTGTACTGGACATTAGGAATGTCAGTTAGATATTGTGATACTTTGTAACATGTCAGATAATCAGCACTTCTGCAATGCCTTGAGTTTTCCCTTCTTCATGTCCAGATCAAATAAGTTTTCCATGGTTTATTTTTTCACACAACATTGAGCAGTTAGCGACAAATCATGCACTATAACTCGCTTTAGTGGTGTCTGTCTGCACACACAACAAATTGGCCAGACATTGCCTTAAACGTCACCTTTCTATTTCTATGACTGGCTGCACAAACAAGCAACTGTGTTGATGTGTGTATAAATTGGGGATTTGAAATCCCAACAGAACTGCTGCTATATCTTCGGAGGTGTTTTTTTTAATATAAGCATTAACAAGACTATTATATGTGAAACGCTTAAAAAAAAAAGAAATGTTAATTTATGGTGGAGAAAGTTTAAAACGGTGTGCTTACAGTCTGAGGGGTATTAAAGTTCTCTCAGACAGTCAGATCAAATGCTCTGCTAACTGGATATTCCCTGTGTTTGAGTTGGGCTGCGATATATAAATATATATAGTATATGTATATATATATATATATATATATACACACACACATTATGCATCATTTATATGCTGCTAAGTTCAGACCATCCAAAGTGAAAAACAGGTGCTTTTCATCTCTTATTTGCATTTGTATCCAATGTGGTTTCTCTTTTAAAAGTTAACACATAAAGATACCATCTGGACATACAGTATTACCGTCCCATCAGTTCCCATTGTGCAGGTCTGTCTAAAAGAACACAGTGCACTGGAGTGTTATCCTTTCTACACATTACAAATTTTTTGGTAATAAATGGAGAATGTCAAATTGAAGAACTAGCGTCTTGAATGCATTTCATGCCATTGAAAGGTATTCACAATGACTTGGCAAAGATCAATTCTAAAGAAACATCCAACATAGTGAAACAGATGCACATTTGCTTGGATTTATTTTAATTGCAGATTTTTTGGGCTAAAATGAAGCACGTGCAAATGGTCAACACACTGTCGCTTAAAGAGGAAGCAGAAGAAAACCATCTCGAGGGAATAAATTATTAGAATACTTTCCTGTACGCAAGAGTCACAGAGAGGTCCCGGGTGCACTTTTCAAAAGGAATGAAATCTTGCCCAAGATTACAGCTTGGCTAATACATCATACAGGCCGTTCTTCCAAGACAAACAGGCAGGATCTTTTTATGCTCCCCCTCCGAGTTCTTCCTGAGGCCTGTTCTCAAAGTAAGACTTGGTGCTCATTTCACACAGTTCTGGGAACACAGGAAGTTTTTTTATCCATTATTTTAAGTAGAATACATCTTAAAGCATGTTTTTGCAAAAGCTCGCCCCGTTATGGCACGTGGAAGGTGAAACGCGATATTTAGATCTTAAGACGTGAGATTTAAAAAAACAAAAAAAAACAAATGAGAGCTTGATTAAAAACAATGTACAGGATAAGTTGTAGGGTTTTATTTTTAAATAACCTACAAATGAGCAAAAGAAAAAAAATATGAGCTTGATAAATTGGAAAAGGTTACGTGGCTGTCACTAACATTTTTTTTTCAGACTGGAGTGGAAAAACAAAATGAAGATTGTTAAAATTCATGTTAAAACAAGTCTATCCTTAAATCTAGATTTAAAAAAAAAAAAATTGTTTTTTTTGTTTTTGGCAATGTTGATTTCCCTCACATACCCTTCAGAAATAAAAACCATTTCGCCATATCCTGAAATAATACATCGTAATAATTATATTTTCAATTTAGATCTTAAGACGTGAGATTTAAAAAAACAAAAAAAAACAAATGAGAGCTTGATTAAAAACAATGTACAGGATAAGTTGTAGGGTTTTATTTTTAAATAACCTACAAATGAGCAAAAGAAAAAAAATATGAGCTTGATAAATTGGAAAAGGTTACGTGGCTGTCACTAACATTTTTTTTCAGACTGGAGTGGAAAAACAAAATGAAGATTGTTAAAATTCATGTTAAAACAAGTCTATCCTTAAATCTAGATTTAAAAAAAAAAAAATTGTTTTTTTTGTTTTTGGCAATGTTGATTTCCCTCACATACCCTTCAGAAATAAAAACCATTTCGCCATATCCTGAAATAATACATCGTAATAATTATATTTTCAAGTAACAGATACAGGAGTTTCTTTTTTTTAATTTTATGGAAACAGTCATTACACATTATGTTAAATCCAGATGGAGACTTAAAGCCATAAAGACACAATCTGTAGGATATTGGAGATTGGGGTGGGGGGGGGGCGTAAATATAATTGGTTCACATTTACACAGGAAACAAAACCCTGATGTATATGTTGTAACAAAAAAGAAATTCACATTCTGCATGTTTAAGGAAATACAGTTGAAGCTGTTGTCCCCTGCAGCTCATCCAAGCATCCTACTTTGTGGTCTGGATATAGTTTACACAAGAACTCCAGTTTAAAAGTGAACAGTTCATGTAACACTCACTCAAACACACAGCTTTTCATGGTCACATTTCCCATAAAATATCCCACCTGGGCCCGTATTCACAAAACATTTTAAGGCTAAAAGTAGCTCATAACTTGCCGATTTAGGAGAAAATCCTAAAAATAATGGGCGTGTCAGTCCTAAATGTAGGACTCCTTACATTTTTGCTCTAATAGTATTTCACAAAGCGTTTTAGCACTAAAACTAGCTCCTAAATTTGTGAAACGTTAGGAGTAGTGAAGAGGACTTCTAAATCACTAAGACCAAGTCACAAACTATCCTAAAATGGCTGTTGCCGGAACAGAAACATTTGAGAAACTTTTGACGATAATGAACTTTTAAAAAGCTATTGCCTTAATCACGAGGGTATTGTGACGGTTGTTTTCATTAACAAGTTGGGCAAGAAGTAACAGCTGTTCTTGCGTCCAGTTAGGTTTTTTTTTTACACGCCTTACTATCAGCCATGATTATTCTACTCTTAATTAAAAGGCTGTTTATATGCATATCCACTAATTGTTTACGAGGAGCACACGTTAAAGGCCGACAATTAACTGAACATATACTTGTTTAATTAATGACACTTAGCCTGCATTTTAAAATCTTTATTTGAATGTGCTTTTTCTTTTTAAACCTTAATCTGAATATGGCAACATAGTATGGCACTCTACAAAATGTGTGTGAATAAATCTCTTGACAGAGACCCCTCCCCTCTCAGCCAATCACTGTGTGCAGTTAGTAAGCATGCTGACATCATCCATAGCAACGAGCTCAACCCCGCCCCCTTACTCTTAGCTTAAGACTGCTCTCTGTTCCTTAGTAAAAGTTTGTCTCAGCAGCTTGTGAATAGGTTTTAAGAGAAAACTCTTAGCTAAAAACGTTTACCTCCATTTAGGAGAATCTTAGTGGTAAGATAAAATGTTTTGTAAATACGGGCCCTGGTGTACACATTTCTTCTCCTAAAAAAGGCGTATGGGTGTACTTAAGCAAATCTTTGATTTTTTTTTTTTTTTTTTAATCTTCTATTAAAATATAGAATTCATTATTAATACAGGGGGGCTAAAAATACAGCAAACTAAAAACGAAATGATCCACAAAGCAAGTTGTAGTTGAATACAGTAGCTATAGGACCATGTAAGTTCATAGTTTTCAGACATCCTTGGGGCCCCCTTTTTGTCCAGAGATGGTAGGGGAGTGAGACAGTAAGTGTTCAAAAGGTCAAGCCACTGATTCTCCAGTTCCTGGCTTAAAGACCATGCAACCTTGCGCACAGGCCGTCCATACTTCATTCTTAAATGATCGACCCAATAAAACCTACAAGATTCCAGGTCAGCCTAAAAAATAAAAATCAGTCACCCAAATCATGACATTCAGGCCTCCTCGACACTATGCTTGCTTCACATCTTTTCCCTTGCCAGGTTCACAACCTGCTGGAAATCACTTAGACAAAGTATCTATTTAAAAAAAAAAAAAGAATGGGGTGGAGGGACAAGTAAAATTGCAAAGATTTAAAATTGGAAGTCTTTCTCAGCCATGTCAATAGCCCAGGCAAATTTCTCACGCTGAGTTTTGTTGTAGATCTTCTCTATTGGGATGCCAAACTTCTTGCACCTGGAGGAGGAGAGAACAAAAAGGAATAAGACACCAAAGCAGACAAGGGGCATCTTATTGCGCCACAAATGAAAACATCATTCTCACCAGGCTATTGAGATACGTGGGTCCAGGTAGTTGAGCTTGGAGGTACCCAGGGCAATCTGCTTGTTCTCCTCTCTGTCGGTGGCCTGTACCTCCAGCTTCATCAGCTGCTCCTCGATCCTCTGCACAGCTTTCTTCTTGGACTCCACGGCCCTGGGTTGCCAAAACAATCAACATTAAAGCAGCATACAATCATACACGAATGCACAATGAGCATCTAAGGGGCCAAATCCAGTTGGACTCCCCTTCAAGCAAATATTTTGACACTCACTTCTTGGATTTCTCATCTCTGCGTACTTTGGCGTCAGCCTTAGCACTTTTCAGTTCTCTTTTAGCATCAGCAAGCTGTTCCTTCTTTGCGTCAATCTGGTTTTAATGAACAAGTGAATGCAGGAAAGGCAAACATTTAGATGGTCCGACAGATCCTGCACTAACAAAAAATACCAGCATAAAGACAACGAGGACAAGGTCACAAACGTCTCATACCTTTGTCTGAAGATTTTGCATGGACTTCTCGAACGTCTTGGGTGGTGCCCTCTGGTGGTTACATAGGATGGCTACTGCTCTGTTAGCACGATTGTAGGAAAGGATCTTCGCAGGAACATTGTCTTCAGCTGAGCAAATACACTTAAGGTCACATATTGCACATAACATGGCCGCGTCTAGTACCTCAGCCCAATCCTCTTTACATACAGTGAATGTTACTTACAGTTTGTGATTTCATTCAGCTGCTGCTGTAGTGTGATGGAGGCATTGTAAGTACGGAACACTTTAGCCGTAAGGCCATCCATCAGCTCCTGAAGATGCTTGTTCAAAATGGATGTCTGCGAGAAAGGGAAGTCATTTTACATTCGTGTTATATACATCGGTCTTAATTTGATGGATTCAGCATAAGTTTTTTTCTTCTTCTTCGTAGTCTGGTGAAAGCGCCGGCTTACATTGAGACGGTCAAAGAGGTCATCCTCCGGCTCCTTGTCCTCCATGAATAGCTGAAGATTTTTGAAAACCTGTAACATTTTAAACAGGATTTTACACAAAAGGCAGAACCAACACAAGACTGTGCTAATCAATAGCATTCAGATGAGGAGTTTATTTACACAAGGCACAGTAATTTGAACACTACATTTCATTAATACAGTGCCTTTCACAAACCCAAGGACACTGGCAATGTACAACAAAAAACCATAACAAAAAAAAAAACAAGCAAATGAGCTTGAGTTTTGAAAATATGGGGACACAAACTTCACATAGCATCTACTACCCATGTAGGACAATCAAAACTTAGTAACGCTTAATAACTTGGCAAGGTCCGGAGAGAGCATGCAACAGCATAACAATGGATCACTTCAATTGCATATTGTGTTACTAGACCGTGACAACCTTTAAAAGCTGTAAACAGGATTTTATTGCATGCAATTAGTAACCTGTGAAGTAGCTGAAGAATACGACAAGTGGACTTTTTGGTGTAAGGACATGGGCTGCAGAGTTTTGGATATATTAGCTCTATTCCAAAACCTAATGAGACGCCTCAGGCAGCATCCTAACTGAAAAGGAACCTCATAAGTGACTGATTTGGAATGCTCCATTTTAGAAATCTGCACACTACACAAGAGTGCAGTGGTCCTCTGTGTAATCTTTTCAATATTGAATTAAGTATTTAAAAATCAACATTTATTTTTCCTTGTCCACCATCTTGGGGAGACTGAACTTTTTGCAATAAATTTTACATGTGATACTGCCTTATAATTCAACTAAAATTAGTCTTCAGAGGTGTGCTTATGATGCCTTAAAACATTGCCTCTTGTATGCAGCTCACTAGGTTTTGGAACTGAGCAAATGTAATGGTGAGGGGGGGGGGGTGGAGACACTTACCCTCTTCTCCACGGGGACTTTGTTGTAGTATCTAATAGAGTCTTTACCAAGGAAGTCAAACTCCACCACATACTCCTGGCCATCCATCTCTTGATGGAGAGTTAGATGTTCCACTCTAAGTGAGCAGCAGCCCACTGTGTCAGCCGTCTCTCCTTCCTCTTTTTCATTACCTGCTCTCAGAGCCAGCTACACCAGAGAAATATGGAGATGCATAACACCGTTCTGCTTTTCAGTTTCTGCTTTAGCACAAAAAGATACTACAAACCTCAATGTAAATATACACCCATTGAGAGAGAAAAAAAAAATCGCTTTAAGTGCTTTTAAAGAGTAATTCTGAATTAACCTACTCATCACACGCTTTCAGGGTCATGGGCTTGACGTGAAGGATGTTACATTGATCTAAGCAACGCAAACCTTGTCAATGAAGTAAAGAGCAACAGCGCGCTGTCTGATCCTCATCTCTTTAGATTTCCAGTCATCTCGGTATTGTGCACGGATCCGTTCCACACACTTTTTCAATCGACGGGCTGTTTCATATTTCTGCCAATCCTTCTCTCCCTGCAAGAAACACATGAGATACTCCAATATTAAAATTACGGCCAAAAACACTAAGCCAATAATTATTTTCATGTTATGTCATTATTAGTGTCATGTTATGATAATGAAATTACTCATATCTATACTACTTTGTCTATGAAGATTTATTGGTTACATTTACTTCAAGGCAAAAATGGTACCAAAGTACACTACAGTTCAAAAGTTTGGGGCGAGTAAGATTTGAAAGATTAAAAAAAAAAAAAAACTAATACTTTCAGCAAGGATGCATTAAATTGATCAAAAGTGACAGTAAAGACAACTTTATAAAATATTTCTCAAATAAATGCTGTCTTTTTGTACTTTCTATTCAACAACAAAGAATCCTGAAAAAATTAAGCAGCTTAACGGTTTAACACTGATAAGAATTCAAGACTGGAGTAATGACCGCTGAAAATGTATATTTCTGACATCACAGAAATATAAAATTTTAAAATAACCCTACTATTTTAATATTTAAATTGTAATAATATTTCACAACAATGTGAGGAAATACAATCCTTGGCTAAAGCAGTGCTTAGAAAACCCAAATTCTATTTAAACAAGGCATGCCTACAGCCATGTGCTAATTTACCTTGATTCTTGAACTGGGATTCAGCATGATGTATTTGATAGAGCCTTGGATATTCTCAGTCCAGGACACCAACCATGTCACCTTGTTGTCATGACGTACCTCCTTCCACTTTGTCCCAGGTGGTGGTTTAGGATGCTTAGAGTCCCTACAATGAGAAGCACAGGATTGTAAACATGTTTTCCACCAAATGGGCTGATGTCAGTGTGTGAGGAGCACTCCTTACTTGCTGCAGTTAACGATAATGTCCTCAGGTCGGATACGACGCTTCAGCATGCCCATTTTGGGATGGTCACCTCTGCCACGGAACAAGCCTGGAGGCTCAATACGGAAGTTAGCGATGCGCTCTTTGTGATTGTCCATGATACAGAAGCCATACTCCTGCAGAATGCGCTCATTCTCCTCTTTAATTTTCTTGAGGGGGAAAAAAATTGTACTCTGTTAAAAGCAAAACACAGCAATATTTCACCAAGAGTTATTTTGCTATTTAGAGGTTAAATCTTGCCTGTTTATCTTCTTTAGTCATGGCCTTCCTAGCTTCAGACTGAGCTTTGAAATATTCACTCATTTCAGAGAAGTCACACTTGTTCAGATCTGTGATTTTGGATTTCTCTTCAGACGTCATTTCCTAAAATGACAAGATCCTGCAAGATTAATAAAAGTCACAAACAATTAAAAGGCAAGGGGGAAAGACGACACCTTAGCAACATTACCTTCCTCCAATCTTTGTAGAAGTTTTTCCGAAAAACCTCCTTAGTGGTGTACTCATGGTCCAACATTTTTGCGAAGAAGGTGGCCACCTCCTCTGCAGTAGAGCTCAGTTTCATGTGTTTTCCTGGTGAAAGACCATAAAATACCATAAAAGCAGGTTCAGAACAGCAGCAAAAGAGCTGAATACATGTTTTAAATCAGGACTTTTCAAAGGTACGGAAGCCTTAACATCTGAACGTTTCTAATACAGAGCCAATTACAGAAGATAAAGGCCAAGAACTTTGAGTTTGGTTGGAAAAACCTACATTGTTTAGTTCCAGTAGTCTGTTAAAGACACAGACAGGGCATGTGTGTTCAACAGAGCAGGGGTGTTTAAAACATTTGAAGTTTAAACAATCCAACACCTGCTTCTACGACAGTTTTGATGCCCGTCCAATGGGGACGCCCTGAATAGGAACATCTACCAACCTTGTGCACTGCCATAGAGTCATTAAAGAGCGTACCGTCATAATAGAACTTGACATTGCTGGGAAGAGGATCATATGGTGGAGCAAATACAGGCCCTTTGTGTTCCAAAAACTTCCATTTCACGCCATCTGTGTACCTCTCCTCCTCCCACCTAAATGGCATGAAGAAACACAGAGATGGAAGGATGTAAACCAACATCCCAACACAAGCAACCAAAATAGCTCCGCAAAGTGCCGGAACAAGGACATTGTTGATCTGCACCATATCCCCGAATAAATCAAAAGACGAGGAGTCAGCCTACAATTACTTGACCATCAGAGGATGTGAGACTAACCATTTCCACTTCTCTTCTGGTTCCTTTTTTCCTTTTTTCTTGCCATCTGTGGCAACTTCCCCTTTCTTGTTTTTTATCTTCTTTTTGGGCTTTATGTCCTATGGCAAATCAAAAGATTAACATTATTAATGTTAAAAAACAATTCTTGGAAAGTGTAACCTGGAGAGATAAGCCAGTGACTTCATCCACGTACCTCTTCTTCCTGTTTCCGTTTTTTTGCCTTCTTTTCGCTTCTGTCATTCTCAGTTTTAATTTTTTTGGGCTTGAACTCGGCACTGAAGGAAGCAAACATTTTTTTTTTTAAATGTCCGGTATCCACACAGCATTACCTACAGTCCTATTTGCTCTCATGTTTAACATTTAAAACGAAGATTAGCAAATCAATGCGCTTTCGTGACTACAAAAGTTGGGAAGGTTCTCTTAATGTCACATGTGAGTTCAAGATGGCCTGTGAATGCAATGTCACTTACTCGTCATCATCGCGCTCTCTCTTCAGAGACTTCTCGTGTTTAAGAGAGTGGTAGAAGTTATTCTCAGGTTCAGACTTGATGAAAGGGCTGCGTGAAGGATGAGACCAACATTATTATTTTTCTTTGCTTATTTGATCAAATTTGAGAACCCTTCATGGTTCTAATTATGTGATTACAACCATGCCATTGATCTTAAAGGGATCATATAAGGAAACTAAATTTGCCTAGATCTTCTGAGATAATTCGCCGTAGAATGAAAACATACTTTTAGAACTCAAATCCCCTCAGTACAAAACAACCATCTATTGAAAGAAGTTGGTGCTGCTGACATCTGCATGAACATGAGTCCAATCTACATAAATCACACCTATTAGGTGTTTTGAGGAAGCAGTATAGATACCATCATACGAAACAGAAGATCAAGAGTAAAAAGTTTGCTATCAGTGGGGGGTATTTAGTGGCTAAATAAATCCCAATAGTAGCAAATGAAGTGTATTTATAATAAGATTCCTGATAATTTCAGTCCGACTTTATTTTGAGTGGCTCATTTTAGAAAAAAAAGAAAGCTATGCTATGACCCCTTTCATTCATACCTTACAGTTGCATCACTGTCACATTTAGAGTTGCCACTCACCTTTCAAATCCATTCTCTTTCTCTTTTTTGGGCTTGTCATCGAAAGACTTTTGAGGAAGGAAATAATAAAATAAAAATAAAAAAAAATCACACACATACACAAAATAGAAAGAGGTCAATAACAGCACTCAATACTGTATGAATCACAAAAGACTATTTTCAACTCCTCCAGACCCAGATGACTTAGCTCAGATAAAACTGTTCCAATGTGAGAGAAACAGAGGACTCTGCCCATCGAAAGACTTTTGAGGAAGGAAATAATAAAATAAAAATAAAAAAAATCACACACATACACAAAATAGAAAGAGGTCAATAACAGCACTCAATACTGTATGAATCACAAAAGACTATTTACAACTCCTCCAGACCCAGATGACTTAGCTCAGATAAAACTGTTCCAATGTGAGAGAAACAGAGGACTCTGCCCACCCTTTCTTCCTTTTTCTTCTCTTTGTGTTTGTCCTTCTGCTTGTCTGAGGATCCATCTTTGAGCTTCAGCCTCTCTTTATCTCTGTGCTTTTTATCCGAGGAGTCCCTGTGTTCACTGCCAAAATGCAATAAAACATGCCGTGATCTAATTGCCACAATGATCTGGTCCATCAACAAAATCGTCTCCAAATAGATGATAGTGTTTACAAAGGAAGTTGCAGTAAAGCCAACATTCCTTCCTGGGAACACTAAAGGCCACACCCTGCTTATCAAACACACTCCATAAAGAGCAAACTGGGCTATAAACCGCCTATATATCTACTGTACATGAGAATAACAGTGACGTCATACCTGTTGCTGTACTTTGATTTCTCACGTTCTTTGTCTTTCTTGTGGTCCTTGTGTTTGTGTTCTTTGTCCTTGTATTTATCTTTGTGTTTGTGAGAATCTGCCAACAAAGAAATTAAAGATTAAGTAGCACATTCAAAAGCCAACGAACACCTGGCAACAAAAGTATGTCCCTGGAACAGGAAAGACAGATTCTCAAGCACAGTTAACTGGGGGTTAGAAAGTGTAAACACTAAAGGCCACGCCCTGCTTATCAAACACACTCCATAAAGAGCAAACTGGGCTATAAACCGCCTATATATCTACTGTACATGAGAAAAACAGTGACGTCATACCTGTTGCTGTACTTTGATTTCTCACGTTCTTTGTCTTTCTTGTGGTCCTTGTGTTTGTGTTCTTTGTCCTTGTATTTATCTTTGTGTTTGTGAGAATCTGCCAACAAAGAAATTAAAGATTAAGTAGCACATTCAAAAGCCAACGAACACCTGGCAACAAAAGTATGTCCCTGGAACAGGAAAGACAGATTCTCAAGCACAGTTAACTGGGGGTTAGAAAGTGTACAAAAGAATTCAAACAAAAAGACCTCCACATTGAAGTTATTTAACTGCTATAGGTGTTCACAAAAACTAGACAAAGGATAGTATAGTAGTTCATCTGGAAACATTATGGCGGCTCATTTTGCTCACACCTGGATGAGAAATCCATTTCAGGGCGACCTGCACAAGCCTGCCAAACGCTGAAGACCATTTACAGACAACTGGTTTGAAATAAGTACAGCATGACACATTTTGGGTTGTCCTTGCCCGACCTACTGCAGACACATTAGTCACACCTTGTAGATTTTGGCACTTTACCTCTTGACGTGAAGTGTCCAGTTTTCACTCTCAGCTATGTATGGTGTTTATAGAGGCCCCATTCTATGCAGACTGTTTACTCTGAGAGGACTATTGCTTTAGGAAATGTGTAGGTTGCTAGGCCGGATGGGGTTACAAGAGAGCCAGGCATATTCTACTGACACTGTAGCGGACAGTGAGAAAGCTGGAGGTGTTTTGTAACAGCCCTCCCAAAAGGGGAAAGCAAAACTCTCTTTCTGTCACAAAGACCAAAAGAACGAACGGGAATTATATAAGGCTTCGGAATCCAAACTAACTCAAATGTCATCCTTTAAGAACACAGAGAAACCATGAACCTCATGTTACAGTAGGATGCATTCAAGCATTAAGAGGGACAGGAGTGCTCATTTAGGATGTGAAATCGAATCCTTTATCTTCCCCAGTACGAATGAGCGCAATATACCTCTAAATATGCACCCTTACTTGAACTCCTGTTCAGGCATATATTCATCAATAACCGTGGAGTTACCTTATAGGCCTTCATAAAAAATAAAAAAAAAACACACACACCTCACTATGGGCCAACCATTCACCATGTTCATTTTTGCCCTTCAACAAAACATGCACATCTGGGACTGTGGGAGAACTTATTTGTGAACTGTACCCTCTAGTGGACAAGTTCATTGTCAGCAGAACTGTTACATGCTGGAGCTTCATACATCCACAATAACGACATCTGTATGACTGAAATAAGGCTTTTGACTAAAAAGAATGTACTGAGGTAACCAAAGAAAACAAACTAAAAGCTTCATATACTAAAAAAAAAATAAAATAAAAAAAACCTTCCAAACACAATTAGACATGCTAACCTAACACAAAAAAACATATCTCTGTATAATTTTGAAGACTGCTAGGTCAACACTCATTACCTCACATGTAATTTTAAAAAACAGTTTAGGGTAGACATTAGACATACAAATGCAGTAAAGTATTGGAAGACCATGCAGAATGTGCAAAATAAAGCAATTCTACAAGTTTCTACACAAATCATGTCACTGTCTAATTTTATTGTGCAAGGTCTGAGCATGGGTTTATGTTGGTTTATGTCCCAAACGCTGTTAAGCACTTGGTGGATGTTCAGTGGAATGACAAGGTGTAAACATTCAGCTCGTGCATCAGCACAGCCATGGGTTAAACATCCTAGCCGCTCTTATGAAGGGAAGCAAAAATGACTACCAGAAGCATCATGCACATTCAAAGGAAGGATGGTGTGGATTATAAATGCAACAAAAAAACAATATGCAAATGTATATGAGCTACATAATTACTGTAGTTTTATAATCATTTATCATCATTTACCCTACCTTGCTGAATATCACTGAAACTCGTTTGAACAAAATAAATTACAGCAAAATGAAAATGCACGATCACTGCCGGTCAAGTTCAGCGTGGTTTAAAAAAAATGAACTTGAATTATATTATATTCGAACAATACATTTTAACAAATATTATACCATTATACTACTAACATCTCTTTAATAGGAAGTGTCAGAAATGTTAATGTGCCCCATAAAATGAAGTGCATGACATCCCTGTTTGATTATCACCTAACTGTTTGAGCGTCACAGAAATGTGAATAAAATAAAAATGTAGTTTTTGTTTACGTTCATGTACAGTAAACTAACAATTGGCACCTAAATAATGCACTGCATAAAACAAAAATAAACAAGTGTCGGGTGCTGTAGGATTGCTCGTCAAACTGTACAGAAATGGGGAATAATCTCACTGACCTTTTGGAGTTATTATAATTATTAATACCTTACGTTCATGTACAGTAAACTAACAATTGGCACCTAAATAATGCACTGCATAAAACAAAAATAAACAAGTGTCGGGTGCTGTAGGATTGCTCGTCACAGCATCCTAAATTTTGCCAAAACTGTACAGAAATGGGGAATAATCTCACTGACCTTTTGGAGTTATTATAATTATTAATACAAAATAAATAAACAGTCATAATAAAAGCAATGACTTTTAGCAATACCTTTGGCTGAGGCTGACCATGTTTCGAACCTACATGACCAAACTCATCTCACCAATGACACTTGTGTGAAATCAGGTTTAGGTCAAATGAAAATTCCACAGTACAGGGCTCACTTAAGTTTATTAAGTCTTGTTGTAATTGTTTTTCTGAAGCAGATCATATTACAGTACCCCTTAAAAGAAAAGAAGTTTTCTAGATACCAGATTCCTACATGAGAGTAGTTGCTGCTTTGATTAGTAAACGTGCATTTTTCATCACATCTCATCGAATAAAGGTGTATTTGAGCTTGAGGGGTTATTTTCGTTCGTGGAATCGGAACAGGTCACACGATTCTCAAACCTTCGCCTCCATAATCACGTCGGTGTGCACTTAACGTTCACTACACTCAGACCGCTAGATAGAGAAAAAGAAAATGGCGCAGAGACTAAGTCCTCAACCCCCAAACCCTCACTTTCACAAGCCTCGTTAGACCGTTTTTCTAACTCTACAAACGATCAAGCTACACTAACTGGCAAATAATCTCGTTCTCTTTCAAAATCGCCGTTTTTCGTTGATTTAAAAGCAATATAAATACGATTTTTAAGGGCTCAATGTGAACAATAGGCGCTTGTCAGTGAGAGAGAGGGGACTTAGTCTCTGGGACGCCATTTCTGTCCTCAAAACTAACTGCTCGTCAAGCAAGCTCCTGAGCGATCACGTTAGATGTATAAATCGTAAACTTGAACTTTATATTAATGTGGTGATCAGACAAGTCCCACTCACCATTATGTCTGGATCCCGAGTCGATCTGCGGAAAAACAGTGGTGTATAAGTTAATGTTAAATCGTGCCTGCTAACTTTCAACTTGATGCTAGTCGGTGGGTTAGCGCTCAAGCTAACAAGCCTGTTCATTAAAGAGCGTTTAAATACCACCGCTGCGGAGGACAGGGGACTGTATAAAGTTTTTATTCCCAAAATGAAGCATTTGTTAGGAAACGATAATGTAAGAAAAGCGCCAATGGATACCAAGGGCTGAAAATATAAAATTATTACATCCAAAGCCGACTTCTAGTGCCTGTTAGCTTAGCATGCTGGGGGAAGACTGCCGCTGCGGATGGAATTTAAACAGCCGAGCTAGTGACTACAAACCATCAAGAAAGAAAGAAAAATACTGACAACCTTAAATCACAAACACTTTACCTGGGAATCGTTGTGGGAATGGTCCCCACTCATTTCTATGGGTCTTTTTTATTAAAATAACACAGTTAAAAGCCTGTTAAAGTAAAATGCCGGCGACGAGCTGTAGGCAGAATGAAGAAAGACACAGTTGTGTAACAGACGAAGCCCGAAATTTAACGCACTGCGCATGTCAGACGTGTTTAAAAGGATAAAAAGGCGTTATTCCAGCCCTGGCTCCTCCCACACAGCGTGCCCGACAGCTCCGCTCTGTGACCTCACCCCTAATTTACTATGGGGGGTTAAAGCCACGTGGTACCAGAGAAGAGAGGCTTGCTGAAAGTGTTATAAAAATGAATATCATCATCATTATCATCATCAATAATGATACATTTGTAGCATTTGACTCCTCAGCCTCCTCTGTCACATGGCTAGTTATTTACCTTTTATACAGTAGAATAATACAATAAGGCATAAGGAAGACTTTTAAACATCATTGATTGGTTTAAAAATTTCAATCATCAGCCTCAAGATTACTTGCAGGTCTTAAAGTTCCAGAGACAAACATTTTCATACATTGAGATGAGTTAGCCTATTTAGAAGTTGTACTGCCACGTGTTTCTTGTCATTTTAACAAATCAAATCTATTAGAAGTATTTGTTTCAATCCCTTGTTAAATCCCTAGTGATATTTTGTGAGTGTGCTCACTAACAAGTATGCCTTGCTTCTCAATGACCACATTTATCTTAAACCTGCAGTAGGCCTATCTCTGTCCAGACAACAGATGTACGAAGGCGGAAACTGTTTTGCAACCACATGTTATATATGATCTTTGTGTCTTTAACAACTGCTATAATAAACGTATAACCTAAACATGATTCAGTTTACAATTTAAAGGTCAGTGACCAGGAACTGCCATATGATTTTGCTTAATAACTGGGCCTAACAACAATCTACTCTGGTCTGTACATTGATCTTTATTTATTTATTTATTTTACAACCAAACTTTTGTTTAAACGTAAACCTATTGCTATGTGCATATCTACACTCATGTATGATCTACAAACCCAATTCCAAAAAAGTTGGGACACTGTACAAGTTGTGAATAAAAACAGAATGCAATGATGTGGAAGTTTCATATTTCAATAGTTTATTCAGAATACAACAGATGACATATCAAATGTTTAAACTGAGAAAATGTATCATTTTAAGGGACAAATAAGTTGATTTTAAATTTCATGGCATCAACCCATCTCAAAAAAGTTGGGACAAGGCCATGTTTACCCCCGTGTGGCATCCCCTCTTCTTTTTATAACAGTCTGCAAATGTCTGGGGACTGAGGAGACAAGTTGCTCAAGTTTAGGATTAGGAATGTTGTCCCATTCTTGTCTAATACAGGCTTCTAGTTGCTCAACTGTCTTAGGCCTTCTTTGTCGCATCTTCCGCTTTATGATGCGCCAAATGTTTTCTATGGGTGAAAGATCTGGACTGCAGGCTGGCCATTTCAGTACCCGGATCCTTCTACGCAGCCATGATGTTGTAATTGATGCAGTATGTGGTCTGGCATTGTCATGTTGGAAAATGCAAGGTCTTCCCTGAAAGAGACGACGTCTGGATGGGAGCATATGTTGTTCTAGAACTTGGATATACCTTTCAGCGTTGATGGTGCCTTTCCAGATGTGTAAGCTGCCCATGCCACACGCACTCATGCAACCCCATACCATCAGAGATGCAGGCTTCTGAACTGAGCGCTGATAACAACTTGGGTTGTCCTTGTCCTCTTTAGTCCGGATGACATGGCATCCCAGTTTTCCAAAAAGAACTTCAAATTTTGATTTGTCTGACCACAGAACAGTTTTCCACTTTGCCACAGTCCATTTTAAATGAGCCTTGGCCCAGAGAAAACGCCTGCGCTTCTGGATCATGTTTAGATATGGCTTCTTTTTTGACCTATAGAGTTTTAGCCGGCAACGGCGAATGGCACGGTGGATTGTGTTCACCGACAATGTTTTCTGGAAGTATTCCTGAGCCCATGTTGTGATTTCCATTACAGTAGCATTCCTGTATGTGATGCAGTGCTGTCTAAGGGCCCGAAGATCACGGGCATCCAGTATGGTTTTCCGGCCTTGACCCTTACGCACAGAGATTGTTCCAGATTCTCTGAATCTTTGGATGATATTATGCACTGTAGATAATGATAACTTCAAACTCTTTGCAATTTTTCTCTGAGAAACTCCTTTCTGATATTGCTCCACTATTTTTCGCCGGGGAATTGGTGATCCTCTGCCCATCTTGCCTTCTGAGAGACACTGCCACTCTGAGAGGCTCTTTTTATACCCAATCATGTTGCCAATTGACCTAATAAGTTGCAAATTGGTCCTCCAGCTGTTCCTTATATGTACATTTAACTTTTCCGGCCTCTTATTGCTACCTGTCCCAACTTTTTTGGAATCGGGTTTGTATCAGGGAAATAATATTTCCTGGTTTGTTTAGAAACACTGTAGTATTTTTAATATGAAAAGCTTGTTTCACTTGTTTGGCAAATCTTGTCAACCAATTCACTGAAAAGAACCGATTCAAAAGAACGATTCGTTTGAGAATCAGACATCACAGTTTAGAACATGGTAATCAAGGAAACTTCGTTATTGAAGAGTCAGTGCTGTGATGTTTCCATTAGAGGGCAGCAGGGCACCAACGCCATGCTTCTCTTCAATTAGGCCTCACAAAACATTTAAACCCACTGTAATTTTTTATTTATTTAATATTTTTTCTACCTCAGTTTCATTCATAATATTTTCTACTTCATCCGTAACACCTTTTTTGAGGTCATTTGTTTCTGTAGTACTTATAGTTTATAGTCTGTACTTATAAAAATCGATGTATAACAGATACAAATATGACCAAAAGAGTGAAAGAGCAGTAAGAGTTCAAACTCTTAAATCGACTACGAATTAAATGAAGCTTTATCATTAAGGCAGACAAATGAATTTGGTACAGCATAATTTTTTCAAAAATCATACTGAACGTACTACAAAAGAAATAATACGCATAGTGAGAGCAGCTGAGAAGATCGTTGGTGCCTCTCTCCCCTCCCTTCAGGACATTTACAACACCCGTCTCACCCGCAAAGCCCTCTGCATCGCAGGTGATCCCACCCACCCGACACACAGCTTCTTCAGTCTGCTGCCATCAGGGAGGAGACTGCGGAGTCTCCAGGTCACTGAAGGACAGCTTCATCCATCAAGCTGTCAGGAAGCTGAACTCCCTCCCGACCTTGCCCCCCCCCTCCCCTTTTTTGCCCCACGCACCTCTGAACTCTGACCCTCTGATGGACTTTCCCACTCCCCCCCTCCCACTTTAATCAGTCGAAATAAGCTCTTTTGCACCCACGCATCTCTGAACTCTGACCCTCTGATGGACTTTCCCACTCCCCCCCTCCCACTTTAATCAGTCGAAATAAGCTCTTTTGCACTACAAATCATTGTTTTTTGCACTACAATCATTATATCTGCACTGTTTTACTTTTACTGGTTTGCACTCTATCTGCCATATGCCTTGTGCTTTATATATATATATATATATTTTTTACATTTTACCTTATTTGTATTTGTATATTTGTATAGTTGTATTTTGTATTTTATCTGATTATAGATACATGTATGAATCACACAGCAGTCTGCGCACCAGCTCACTGCACTGACTCACATCTGCTGTGGACATCTCCTCTTCAGATTGTGAAAGGAAGTCTCCAACCTCAGGACAGGACCTGATCATGGGAACGTTGTAGCCATTGTTATCATCACCTAAGGATAAAAAATAAGATACTGAGGGATTAGCTAAATTTGAACACCCATTTTGGTGATAAACAGCATTTTATCTGGTTAAAAAAGGGGTTTGTGAAACCTCAGTGGAGTGATCCTATATGCAAATTATGTAAATATATAGATTACATTTGAATATGTTGGAGATTTAACATATTTGACACACCGCATCGGTCAGCCATGCTGTTGAAAAAGATCCAGGACCGTGGGTTAGGCCCATATTTGACAAAAGATACATAATGGCTGGTGTCTATACAGAGGACTGCAAACAGCTGCATCTGGTGCCTCTGTACAGATCATCTTCTGGAAGTTTGTGAGGAGTATGTTCCTTTCGGGAGGGATGAATGTGAACCTGTAGAAAAGAGTAAAAATATTTGGATTTGACTGTGGGTGAAGGCATATGGATGGGAAAAAAACATGTAAAATGCATTGCATCACAGAACTGTAGAAATTCAAAGTACATAAATGAGATTTTTGTATTAGGTGCACTACCTGTGTGTTGCAGGTGGAGCAATACTGCTTAATTTTGCCTGGTTGGAGCTTCTGGTCCATCAGGCACTGGACACACTCATATTCAGCAAGATGACCACACAGAAAACATTCCTTGGGAGCTGCCAGAGAAAACAGTAAAAGCATGAGAGATATTGCATCTGAAACTGTCCAATATCTGCTTTCACAAAACAAATGTTATCAGGAGCAGATTTCATTTAGAAATATACTTGTTAAACTCACAACAATGCAAGATGTCTGTGATGTCCAGCTCTGTTGAGGGAATGATTTTAGGGAACATCTTGAACTTCTTTCCAAACCGTGGCAAGATGGAATCTAAAATAAAAAAAGGTCTGATTAATAATACATACTTCTGTTTGCAATGTATCTACGAAGTAGGAAACTATGAGATAGCAAATTTGAATATAATAAATAATAATCTAATTAGAAGAAATGACCAAACCTCTTAAAACTTTAGATTGCTTGACACGAAAGACACCTCAAGCAGCTGTTGAACTGAAGGCACAGCTCACACCTGATTCTTCTCTACAATGATCTGATGCGTGTAGGCGTCCTGTGCCAAGTCTCCATGTGACCTAAAAAAAACACTTATAGGTGTTAAGATATTCAGTTTAAGCTTGTTTATACAGAATGTACACCAAGTTTTGGTTTCAAAAGTTTTGGGTCAGTAACATTATTTAAAGGTTTTTAAAGAAGTTTCTTATATTCACCAAGGCTGCGTTTCTATTTCTATATTGTGAAATATATTATTTAAAATAGCCATTTTATATTTTAATATATTTTAAAATGTAATTTAAATCTGTTACAGCAAAGCTCAAAAGCAGCCATTACTCCAGTCGTCAGTGTCACTTGATCCTTCAGAAATCATTCTAATATGCTGATTTGGTGTATAATATAGCATAACATAACATAACATAATAAAATATAATATAAGCAGTGCAATTGAAACAAACCTGATTTTGAGCAATGGCTCTATGTGTAAAACATGCTTTAGTAGTAGGGTGATGAACTCCTCTGGATCTTAAGGAAATAGCAGTAAAAATGTTTTAGAGATCAGAGTTAGCTCTAAGCCATAGATGAAAATCTTGCAGCTCTACATCAAACAAGTAAATGGCTGCTATGGGATAGTTAATACCTTTCTCCTCTGTAGCAAAAGATTTGCAGCCCAGCTGTTTACGAAACTTCATCACACTCTCTGCTGGAACAAAGCCTGATCTGTAGAGAGAGACAGAGGTCATATGAAATTAACTGTGAGTACCCTGATGACTATAAACACACAAAACCATATGTGTGTTTACTCAAGTGTGTTTACTCAAGCTCCACAAACATGGCTGTGCACTAGCTTTGTTACGTGACAGCCTTTACCTGTGTAAACGGTTCACAATGTCCCATCTTAAAATGTGCGAAATGCCTTCCTCGCTATCTGCTGATATGTTAAACATTCTGTTGAAAGCTGTGGATGACGTGAAGAGACTGTAAAAGCAGGGTAAAAAAAGAAAATTCATCAACACACATGAAACAGAATGAAACATGAAATAACATTAGTTTCTTGAGATGTTTACCTAAAGAGAGTGGCATCTAGATAGCAGGAGTTGAAGTGACCTTGGATTCCCCTCATTCTGCCAACCAGATGAGACAAAACATCTTGCTCAGCAACAGGGGGAACATCTTCATTTAAATCTTCCAGGAGCGTGGCTAAAAAAAGTATAAAACAATCTTGAGGCCTTTAACATTCAGAATGTTTCTGTAAGTGGAGGAAAAATAAAGGGTCTCACCTGAGCAAGGTTCAAGTGGTTTCGGGATCTCATTCGGGATGAACAGAAATCTGCTGTCTGGTTTGCAGTTGGTCAGAGGCACATACAAGGCTTTGTTTCCTTCACAGGTAAAATACCGCTTTGTACCAAATGTCCCATCCGAACAAGTTGTCGCCTCACTGTCCTGAAAGGATTTGATTATTATTTACAAGCACAAAACACCACATAATCAGCACATGCTTTGTACTGAGAGAAAGAAATGTTGCTGCTCACCAGCTCAAGTCCTGCCCAGCTATTTTTCTTTTCCTCTGGAACTCCAATCCATCTGATCACCCCATACACGGTCAGTCCATTCAAAGATATGACCTCTGCCATAGACCCCACCTCCAAAGAATAATGGGACAAGGCCTGAATGGAGCTGGACACATCCGTGTTTAATAAGATACTTTGCTTTTTTGCATTGTGTGAGTTGAGAGCTGGCATGGAATTGATGCGAGACACCGCTTTCCTTTTCAAACCTAAAAAGGGAAAACATGTAAATCATATTATTGTATATAGCATCCAGCATACTTCATACCAAGATTTAATGGGATCATTTATATGACTTAAGTAATGAAGTCAAGTGATGATATATACAATAATATGTAAATCATATTATTGTATATATCATCACCTGACTTCATTACTTAAGTCATATAAATGATCCCATTAAATCTTGGTATGAAGTATGCTGGATGCTATGAACTGTTTTGAGACTGACGACACATAGTTTTCTCAGTTTAAGATAACAATCTTTTCCGCATATCTTTTCAAATATGTTTTAAGGGCTAAAAAGATGATTAACTGACCCAAATCACCGCTGTCTCTCAGCGGTTGCCTGGTGTTTAAATGCGATGGAGCCACCTGGACAATGTCAGCTGCGCTGAAGAAGGGAAGAGGGGCAGTCTTCTTCGACAAAATATCATGCTCAGTGTCCTATGAAAAAAATTCAACAGCATGTAAAGAGTGGATTCTTTACATCATTAACATAATTATTTCCTTTGCATTTTGAGTATTTTGTCTATGTGATCAAGAGGTCGACACTTCAAAATTTTCTTCAATTTTCATCACAGTTCAAAAGTGCATGTTTAGATTATGTAGCAGTTAAGGATTTTCCATTAAAGTAAACCTACACACAAACATTTCCTCTATATGAAAAGTTCTTCATATAAATTGAATGTAATATATATCTGAACCAATATATTTTAGTTTACAATTAATATTAGTTAATATTATACATTCATGTTATTTTAATATAATTTATTTGTAAAATAATAATTTATATATAACAATTAAATATTTAAAGGGATAGTTCACCCAAAAAATTCTGTCACCAGAAACTGTTTAGTTACCCATATTATTCTATATATTTTATGTGTGTGTGTGTGTACGTAACTATATTTTGGGGACAAATTTGTACCCAAAAGTGAGCAAAACCTGACAAAATCACGAAACACCTCAATTTGGGGATGTCCTCATTTGTAAAACTGGCATAAAAATAAAGTAAACAACGTTTTTTTGAAATTGTAAAAATGCAGAAAGTTTTCTGTGAGGGGTAGGGTTAGGGGGAGGGGTGGGTTTTAGGTTAAAAAGTATATAACCATCAGTATATAAAAACAATAGAAGTCTATGTAATGTCCCCATTTAGATAGCTAACTAAACGTGTGTGTGTGTGTGTGTTCAGCAGAAGAAAGAAATAAACAGGTTTGGAACTTGAGTGTGCGCAAATTATGACAGAATTTTAATTTTCATTCAAATGTAATATATATTCTATTTATTTTAAAATAACATGTATATATAAAAATAATAATAAAATACTTTTATTACATTTGCTTGCATGAATTAATGGGAAAAAATTGGCAGTAGAAGATGCATTTCCTCACCACGAAGTCCAGCTCAAATCCCAGCATCTGCAAGACTCCTGGTTTGTCTTTCTTGCCTAATTGAATCAGATTTTTGACGAGGCATGGCTGAAAGTCCTTGTGTTTGACCACTACAAGATCATCCTGAACAAGAGCGCAGATTGCACTGAAGAGCTGGACGTTGCACTGGATCTCCAGCCGCCTGCTGGCAGGAGAAACGAACAGAAGTAGCTGAGCTTGATGGCGTGTGAGCGTGTATGTGTCCTGCTTCTTCACCGTGCCACTGCTCCTGGCACTGCCACCTCCTCCATAAGCCATTCCTAAGAGATCTCCTGCTGCTGTCTCCGCATCCGCGCGCCCAATAGACCAGCGAGATAAGCCCTTCTTACTTCTCCTCACTACAATAAAGTAGCGCTCCTGTCCTTCCTCGTTCCGTTCCATGTTAAAGGATGAGTGTTTGATGAGATTATTTAATCAATATAGCTTATATTTTACATTACAAAAAACCCAGCGAATAAATATTCACTTAAGTTAAAGACATGTTTTGAGCACCTTCACATGTTATAGACAGTCGACGTTTAACATATTCAAAAGTCTGCACTGTTAGTTCCTTATGTGCTTGCTTTTGTATGCACACCTTTTTTTCATGTACTTTGGTTGAAAGCACTTGACCTCGAATATCTGAGTGTCTGACTTCTTTAACTTGATGGACTTGTTTTGTAACTTGTTCTTTGAATTGTCAAATACTTTGTTGAAATATTAGTCATTATAAAGGGTAAGAATTCAAGTTCAGTGCAGCTCAGTATGCAAGGAGATGAGATAGAGGTGAATGCCACCACCCACATTTCCATATGCACTTAACTGTACTAAAAATATAGGCAAAATAATATCTTAATTTGACTGAAAATATTAGAACACATCATAACCACAGATGAAAATTCAAAAAATATTTAGTTCAACTAATTTTAAAGGGGTCATATGATGCGATTTCAAGTTTTCCTTTCAGCAGAAATCTGCCTCTTTAAATGTAGAAGCAGGTTAACTAAATAGGTTAACGCAATAAGACTTTAGCCATGTATTTCATCTTCACCTGCTTCATGTGTTCGGATTGCTTTCTGTTAAGAGTCAGATAAAACTGCAGGGAACATTCACAAAAAAAACTCCAAAATAACTATGGACGCCACATGGCATAGTTGAAATTTATCATGCTGCTCATCAGATCAGGTGATGTCTAAGTATGAAAATGCGTTAAAGGTGTTCACTAGACTTGCGTGATAGCATGTCCTATGAGATCTTTTGACAGATTTTTTTTATGTAACTGGTGAAGTTGACCTTTACATCACTAATTAGAACAAGAATTAGTACAGGATCAACATTATGAAACATTTAGTAACATGTGATTCTGTTGACATGACATAGCAAAACTGGTTTGACACAGATGGCAACAAATGCTTCATGAAAAATATTTTTAAAAACTATGGAAATCAATGGCTACCAGCAACTTTGGTTACCAACATTCTTCAAAATATCTTCATTTGTGTTCAAGAAACTCATACAAGTTTGGAACAACTTAAGCGTAAGTAAATGATGACAACATTTTTGGGAAAACCATCCATTTAAAAAAAGTGAAAAAAAGTGAAAGTGACTAAACGTGTGGCCAAGTATTGTGTCCCATACTCGGAATTTGTGCTCTGCATTTAACCCATCCAAGTGCACACACACACAGCAGTGAGCAGTAAACAAACACACACACACACACACACACACACACACCCACACCCGGAGCAGTGGGCAGCCATTTTTGTGAGGCCTTGCTCAAGGACCTCACATCAGTCAGGTCTCACCTCTGTCATTCACTCTGCCCAACATTTAACATCCAGTAAACTCGGCACACCAGAGTTTTTAGTTCCGCAATAGCATATTCATGTGGAAAACTTGAAAAAGATCAACAAATAGCCAAACCACTTTTTCATTAGCAGAAACTTTTGCAATTTACAACTAAGAGCAGAAATCAGAACAAATAGTTAAGAACATATGACATTTTCTAAGCCAGGGATTAATAAATAATAAATAAATAAATAAATAAATAAAAAAAGGTCAAAATGAAACTATA
>NW_015505181.1:471312-489843 GCF_001515645.1 Sinocyclocheilus grahami
ACAAGATTGTTCAGCTGACAAAATAAAAAAACCCAGTAAAAAAAAACCCACGAAGCAGTTATCATTTAACACTGTGATACCGCTGGAAGACAGTCATGCCTCATAGATTTGACATTCTTCCAAACTAGGGACAAATTGACCCCAGAAAAGAAGAAAAGGGCTACTTTCATGACTAGACCACACTAGGCGAACCCAGACACCCTCTCGTGGTTTTAATGGTGCACTGCATGACATTGACATGCTTTGTGCACAAACTTAAAGGAACACTCCACTATTTTTGAAAATAGGCTCATTTTCCAACTCTCCTAGAGTTAAACAGTTGAGTTTTACCGTTTTCAAATCCATTCAGCCGGTCCCCGGGTCTGGCAGTAGCACTTTTAGCTGTAGCTTAGCATAGATCATTGAATCTGATTAGACCGTTAGCATCTCGCTCAAAAATGACCAAAGAGTTTCGATATTTTTCCTAGTTTAGTTTCTTTTGAGAGTATAGTTCCTAGCCATATCGGCCTAGAAAATCGCAACTTTTCATTTTCCGTCGGTCTTAGTACACGATGTAACTACAGAAGAGTCAAGTTTTAAATAGGAAAAATATAGAAACTCTTTGGTCATTTTTAAGGTGACCCGGAGATCGGCTGAATGGATTCGAAAACGGTAAAACTCAACTGTAGGGGAGTTGGAAAATGAGCCTATTTTCAAAAATAGTGGAGTGTTCCTTTAACATATGTGCCACTGCCGATATTGAGTTAAACAGCCCAGTTTATTATGAATAAATCACAGTCAGATTAGCAAGTATTTTAGGGTTAAAGTGTCTTAACCCTTTGCTTTAATGTTTTCAACATAATAAATTGATTTCCCTATATGAAATATCAAACTAAACCTTTAATTCAGCACAGTTTCTAAGTTAGCTTAATGTACAATGAAAGAAAACAGGAAATTTCAGAAGTCCTTCACTTCATTTTATTGCTGCATGACAGTCTAGTACACTAGTACTTTTAATGGCCAACATTATTTTTGGAGCCATAATTTTAGCTGCCACTGGATTTATTATACACTACATTGTAAATAAAAATGTTTTTCAAACATGTTCATATCAAGCTTTTATTTTGAACCAAGGTACTTGCATGTCTGTTGTTTGCTTGCATGCGTGTTGACTCTTTCTGCATCTTAGTGACTAAAGTTGCGACGACTAGGCTGGTGGAGGATCACGTGATGTATGCGAGAGTAGTGTTGAGGAAGACGCTGGCGAATGTGGTTCTGGCGCTGAATGCAATTGCGGCTGAGATTGTGGCGGCTGGACCGAGCCTGAGCCCGCTGTATCCGGCCCACCTGTGTCACTTTGACAAGAGCCCCAGCCTGAGAAACCAACCGCTGAGATATTCGAACACTGGCTCGAGCAACAGGGACTTCTGGTTCATTGATGCTTTAGAAACAGAACAAAACACTTGTCTAAGTCAATCCAATACTGACCGTCAGAGTCAATATTGTTGCAACCTCTCAGTAGGAATAAAGTGATACTGACTGCGATCTCTGAGCATATGTATCGGTTTTACCTTGCATCACTGACCAAACTGGCAGCACATTTCTCAGTGCTTGACAGGTTTCCTATTAACTTGAACTGCACCTCACTGGGTTCAGAGGATGTCTCTCCATCTACAGAAAATAATAATATAGTATATCATGGAAAGCTGTACTTTAATAGACATGATCACACCTCTGTTATGGGACAACTGATATTTGGGGCAATTAAGTTAAAGGGGTCATATGATGCTGCTAAAAAGAACATTCTTTGGTTTATTTGGTGTAATGAAATGTGTTTATGCGGTTTAAAGTAAAAAAAAACACATTATTTTCCACATACTGTACATTATTGTTTCTCCTCTATGCCCCGCCTTTTTGAAACACGTCAATTTTTGGTCTGAAAAGCGAGGTGTGCTGTGATTGGCCAGCTATCCAGTGCATTGTGATTGGCCGAATACCTCAAGCGTGTGACGTAAATGGTACGCCCCTCACCATACTGTTGATGCCGTGTCTGGCCGGAGCGACGAGACAAAAACATTAAAACCCATTACAAACTAGGCAATTGTTGCATCTAGTGGGGACATAATTACTGATTATAATGACTTATACTGTCTTTTTACGCGTTGCGTTGCATCGCGCCGTGTAAACATAAAACCCTGTCTGCATTTGTGATCGGAGAAATGACAAACAACAAGTGCTCCTCTACACTGCCCAAAACTCGCGTTTGAATCATCAGTGGCAAATCCTTTAAATGAAAACGTACTTACAGACTGGGAGTCAGAACTGCCGGCATTGTAGTCTACTCTCCCAGGATCAGTAAACAGTCCTCCATAAAATGTGCTGCACACATCTGGATATTTGGGTTAAACTGTTCTGGAACAGTGTTGTAAATACAACTTAACCACTGATTTGTAGTCGTGTCCTCTTTTGGAAGACCAAACAAAGTAGTTTTGCTTTCACAATGAAAAAAACACGGCGGCCTAGCGTGAACGGAAGCCGTGGCTTAGCGTGAGCTGAGGCCGGGCTAGAGTGAGCAGAGGCGACAAGGTTGAGAATGGTGCGGCCGGCGGATTCGACGAGGAGCGTCAACCACATGTGACGACCCCGGGTTGGACTCCGCTTCGTCCACGGTGAAAGCCAATCCATTGATACACAGCACTAAGTTGATGTATTCCCTCAGCGACCAGCACGGATCAGCTCTAGGCATGACGAAGCGGATATAGTCCTCTTTTGGAAGACCAAACAAAGTAGTTTTGCTTTCACAACGAAACACACACGCGTCTTCACGACATGGCGGCGGCGGCAACAATACTAAAGTGAGAATAAAACTTACGCCTTCTTTCTTTGCATGAACATTTGGGTGGCGTTATGCAAATCTTCCCACATAGTGAGGTAGATATGTGGGGGCGTGTTAGAATGAGCCGTTTTAGGTAGGCTTGGTTAACTCTTAACTTTTATAAAGAATATCTCATATTCTTATTTTGAGACTTTAGTCTTTGCAACTTTACAGATCTTCTTTATGCACCAAGAGCTTGTAACACTCCAAAGAGAAAGGAAAATTTTTTATCGCATCATATGACCCCTTTAATAAAAAAATATTTTGAAGAATGTTTTGCCTACACAATGTAAGTCAGCGTCCAAAACAACACTGTATTACACAGACTTTTACTGTATGGACCAAACAAACAAAAAAACAAAACAAAAAATGACGACAATGTTCATTTTCTGTGAATTATCCATTTAAGTGAATGCAAATTATTCAGATCACATTACTTGCAGCCCCTAAATTATTTGCACTGTATTTTAACCCAATAAAGCATACTGTATACTGTATAGCCTACATATAAATATCAGCAGCTGCAAAAGTTACATATTTTGCTCAGTTTGGGCTTCTGAGTAAAATTGAAGCGTGTTTTTTCCTCCTTAAGTAAGCTCCACATTCTCTTATAGTGTATGTTATAAAAGAATGATCAATCCAATATGATGCTCTTCTGACTTTTCTGACAATTATTTCATATGTCAGTCTTTACAGGGTTTTCATATCAATTAAAAACATTTGTGACGCTGTACTCACCAGCTGCATTGACCAGGAGCCAGCCCTCCTCATCCATTTCTGGAGACCCTGGTTTTGGTACAGTTGGTTCCTGAGTCGTTTCATTCACGTTTCCAAAGAGCAGGTTTGTGAGCCGTTGAAACATTGTTATAAATTAAGTGTGATTGTACTGAATAATTGATGGTGAACTCAATTGTCTGGTACACGAGTCTCACAATTCTTCACTCTGGCAGATGTTACGAGCAGATCTCAGCAGTATGACTTCAGCCAGACCTTGGGTAGAGGAGAAATGTTAGTATAAATGTGAACACTATGATGCAGTCCCTGTTTTGAATTATACCCACTAATCAAGACTTGAATAAAAACCAGGCTAAAAGCTATTTTAGGCTCATATCTCATATTGAGGTCAGTCTTCCATAAAGCACTCCTCTGTCAGGCTTCATTTTGAAATTTAATTTTTTAGGCCCTGCAACCGTAAAGTAGTGATAAATATAAAAAAGGAAAGACAAGCTTCCAAATACAATGGCTTTTCACCCATCCATGCACAGTTAGAAATAAAAAAAATTCAGATTACATTGTATTTTTTAGCAGAAATATATATGCTTCTTTAGTTAAAGATATGTTCAAAACGTGACTGCCATGTAAAACCTATATCTGGAGATATTTGTTCATATGGCCACAAAGATGGATGAACTGAATTTTGGGAGTGCATTGTTGGACCCCAGCTCCATTGTTGGCGTCCATCTGTCGTCCTCCAGCTGGGGGGTGTGCCATTAAAACAATACATTCATTTTCTCTGAGAACACAGCATCTGCATCATGTGGAAATGGTTTAATTTCGATGCTTTTTATGCAGGGTTCATTCAGTAGCATTTATCAAAGAACCGTTTGTAGAGGATGATTTTTTTGGGGTAGTTTGTTTTGCTCCCTCTCCTTGAACACTAATCATTTAGAAAGACATGTCGAGGAAAACACAAGGGCCACTTATTTATCCGTTTGTGCAATAGGCTACCAATACACACTAAAACAAAATGTCCTGTAGAGGAAATGTAAATGAAAAATACTGTAAACATTACTGAATTAATTAATAAAGCTCATTCTGATTCTGATGAAGTAGCGTTATAAGCTTCGATTATCATTAAGAAATATGATGTGAGCATGTATGCATTTATACACATTTCTATACATACATATTTACAAATAAAACAAATTTGGGAATATAACGTTACAGATTTTCTCGCAGTTTAAATAGAGGCTTAAGCAAAACATACTACCTGCTTCTTTACAGAGCAACCGATTTTCCGACGTCTAAATCGTTTAAAAAAATCTTTAGTTGTTTATTCCGAGGTAGAGGTGCAGAATATATGCTCTTTTGTTTAGTTTCTTTTAGCTTTTGGAAATTGTTCCACGTAAATTATAGCACCGCAGTACAGATCCCAACGAACAGCTGATTATAAAAACAAAAAGCCCAGTGGTGTAGCCCCGCCCACATCTGCGCGCTTGTCCAATACGATTCATACACAAACCGATGGGTGGAGCCATAATTTAAACTGGGCGTGTTATCCGTTTTTCATCTATAACAGACCTGGGAACAGTTTTTAACAAAATACTATAAAACTCATTGGTCGACCGTTAGTCAAACTGATTCCAGTTCAGTCGTGGAGAAATGTAGTTTGACATGTTGAGGGGCGTAGTAACAAAATTTGAAAACCGCAGAATCTGCCGCAGCAACTGAGTATGAACAAGGAGTTTTTAAAGGGATAGTTCACTCAGAAATTAAAATGTGCCTTTGGTTCCAAACCAGTATGGCTTGCTATCTTCTGTGGAACACAAAAAAGGGAATATTACGAATATTACTATTCACTAACATTGTATGGAAAAGATGCAATGAAAGTCAATAGTGACAGAGGCTAAATGCCCCTAACATTCAGCATTACATCAGAATGGTGCAACATCTTACAATATCTTTCCGCATTATTTAGCAAATGAGTCTTTATTCACTTTAATGGCACCTTCTCCACTAATTTTGATAAGTACCTATAACTTTCCTGCAGCTAACTTAATTAAAACGAACGCATTTCGTTCACACGTGTTGTTCGGGTCAAAAGTGACTGAAATGTAATTTTATTTTATTTTCAGTAAAATCAATGTAATATATTTTTGTTCAATAATATTTTTTCATTTTCATTTTGTATTTTGAGAGAATTTCACGGTACTAATGAATATTTATGCAATAATTATGATACTTATTTTATTTTCAATTATTTTTCCCATTGAAAATAATATTTTTTTCTAATATTTTTATATTACTTTTCTTTCAATTATGGGAGTTTTTCAAAGACAATGCCTTTAAAATCCCAATTTTTGAAAGCAGATTAGTGCCATCTGGTGGGAGTAAAAAAATAAAAACATCTGCAATTCCATGGTTTAGCCACTAGATTCCTATATATAGATTTATGTAAAAGGCTTATAAATTCTCTCGTTGTGTTTAGACATAAATACTTGTTTTTATTAAGTTGTGGATTTGGATAAATATTTAGACATTATCAAAGACATCTTTTTGTAAAGGTTTAGATTTTTTTTAATGTTGTTTTGAAATGTCAGTTTCAGAATCAGAATCAGAATCAGAAAGAGCTTTATTGTCAAGTATGTTTGCACATACAAGGAATTTGTTATAGTGTCACAAGCTTCCAGTACACGGAGACAACAACAACACACAGATAATAAAAAATAAGATGTGAATAAAATACACATGCATAAATATAAACCACAAAAAAATAATAAATTGTATATACAGGTGTGCTATAGATAGAATAGGAATAGAATAAAATAAAATAAAGTTGTAGGGATGTACTAGGATTTAGGGTGATAAATAAGTATAAGGTTATTGCACATACTTTAATTGCACAATGGGAGAACATTAACTGTTCATGAGGTATATTGCCTGGGTAAAGAAACTGTTCTTGTGCCTGGCTGGCCTGGTATTCGGTGCTCTGTAACGCCGACCAGATGGCAAAAGTTCAAAAAGGAGATGGCTTGGATGTGATGGATCCAGAGTGATTTTCTGAGCCCTTTTCCTCACTCTGGATGTATACAGTTCTTGGAGGGTAGGCAGGGGGGCACCAATAATCCTTTCAGCAGTCCAAACCATTCTCTGTAGTCTTCTGATGTCTGATTTTGTAGCTGAACCAAACCAGACAGTTATTGAAGTGCACAGAACAGACTCGATGACGGCTGAGTAGAACTGTTTCAGCAGCTCCTGTGGCAGGTTGAATTTCCTCAGCTGGCGAAGGAAGTACAACCTCTGCTGGGCCTTTTTAACAGTGGAGTCAATGTGAGTGTCCTGGGATGATGGTGTCGAAAGAGGAGCTAAAGTCCACAAACAAAATCCTCACATTTTTCTGCATTAATTTTACTACAGTCAGACCGGAACACAGGGAAAGACATTTTGTTACACATAACATCAAAATGAAAAGCTTTATCAGAGGTTAATCAATCTGATTTCAACCTCTTATTTGAGTCTTCTGGCTCAGTTTTGCCATATTGTTACAGCCACACCACTTCCCTTGTGTGTGTATAATAGTGTGTTGTGTGTCTGTGAGTGTGTGTGTGTGTATCTGTTTTGTATTTTTTTATGTTTTAAAGTGTAACCCCTTCCTTGGTGTCTGTGTTTTTTACTGCATTGTGGCTGAATTATTGATTTTATTTCACGCATTTGCAAAAACATGCTTTATGTTACATGCTATGTTCATGGGTGGAGTGTGTCTATTTTGCACTCTTGATATTTTTGAGTGTCACCCCTTCATTGAAGTGCACTTTTTTCTGACTCTAAAAATTTCTCTGTATTTTCATATTTTTGCGTATTTCACATTCACTTCCAATTGCGGTCATTTTTGACCGCGAACAAGACAAATATGACTTTTTTTTGGGCACAGCGACTGCCATAAAAGTCACCGAGTTTTGTACAATTCCGATGACGTAGCGATTTAAAAAAATAAAATAAAATGTTTCCACTACACTACATTTTTCAATCCTGGGAAAGTTTTACTAATAATAAGTTAAAAGTTATGTTACTTTAAGTGGAATTCGACTTGCCTCCTAAACACTTATATATATATATATATATATATATATACGCACACACATAAGAAAAGCACACCACTCCTTTTCTTCATTGGACCTGGTTGCATGCGAGATGCACATGTGTTTTCCGAGTTTCTACTTGTATCATGTGCTTTTCATTGGCAATCACTTATATTGCAAACTATCAAGTCTGTAGCCACATGTCTATAATGGCTGTAAATACATTAGGAACTTATTTTGATTTTCTCTCTCACCCATCAGATACTTTGCCAGACAGATACCCACTAGCAGAACTTCCAGCAGTCACCAGTGACTTCCCAGTAACTTGCTTGACCACTGGTCTGGTTTGGGACGTCAGCTTGCTACCTTCTCTACACAATCCCACATCCCCATCCACTCTTTCCACTAGCCAGGGCCCGCTGGACCTCAGCTCCCCGTCTAGCGTCAGCTGCAGCAGCAGTGGGGAAGAAGATGAAGGACGCACGTCTGACCCACCGAGCCCAGATTCCTCAGACACCTACCACCCCCAACAGACTAGCAGGCCGAGGCGCAGCAACAAGAACAGGGCAGGACAGAGAGAGGACAAGAGCGAGGCCACTGTCCCAGCCACTCGACCGGCATTCTTCTGCAAGCACTGTCCCAAAGAATACAACAGTCTCGGTGCCCTGAAGATGCACATCCGCTCACACACACTACCATGCGTCTGTCCCACCTGTGGAAAGGCCTTCTCGCGACCCTGGCTGTTAAGAGGACACATTCGCACGCATACAGGTAATTCAAACGTACAAAATGTTTTCTCACTTTAAGGCTTATTTCATCAGTTAGTAACATCAAATTTGGTTCATGCTGATTTGCATGAAAAGTTTGAAAATTTAATTTATTTCTAAAAAATTATAGTTTAATAGAACTATTATAGAAAAATAGTTTTTCAAAATATTTATTTTAAGATTTTTTGATCTCTTTTGCTGTTTTATTTAAAGATGTAGCTGAGTAAATGTCTTCCAGTTTCCTTGAGAATTTTCCTTTTTTAATTCCGTTTTTAGAAAAATGTATCAGAGTAAATATCTTCTATTTTTGCTTTGGAATTTCAGGGGGTCCACAATTTTTTCTCTTAAGTGTTTTTTATAATAATTTTAAGGTGTGTCAAAGTAAATATCTTACATTTTTCTTTGGAAGTCTCTAAAATGTTTCTCAATAATTTCATTAATGCAGTACCGTTAGCTTAGTGATTCACTCAGTCATGTGAGCTTGCCCTCAGTAGAATTGCTTTTCATTGATCACTCATTGTGTTGACCTCAACAATGACACAATAGGACAATCTTATCAATCACTAGTGTGAGAGCAGAGATAAGTGATCAAGAATGCTAGGGAGCACTTGTTATCATCCTTGCTGAGTAGCCACTTATTTTGTGTACTTGTGATTGATTCAATCAGTTTACCATGTGACTGTTAGCTATTGCGCTAGTATTGTTTTTTTTTACAAGAATATTTACTTTTAGAAAGGACATTTATGATTACAATGCATACATTTAACTGTAGTTTTAATCTCTCTCTCTTTTTCCCACAGGTGAGCGTCCGTTCTCCTGCCCACACTGTAACCGTGCCTTCGCGGACCGTTCTAACCTGCGCGCACACCTGCAGACCCACGCAGATGTGAAGAAATACCAGTGCAGCACCTGTTCTCGAACCTTCAGCCGCATGTCCTTGCTGCAGAAACACAGTGCGGCTGGCTGCTGTCCCTCCACGGCCTGAGCACACAGGGTCCGCAGGAGCCATTTTATTTTAATTCAGACACGGTGCCTTGTGAGATAATAATGACAGTGCGCATCACTCTCACGTAGATGCAATATGCGACAGGAGAAGGATGACGTGACATTTCAGCGGACTTCTTAAACATAACAAGGTCAATACATTTCCAAATGCCACAGACTTTTTTCCAAACTAAATGAAGGAATTATGAATGTTTAAAGTATAATAGCTGTTCAGCTAGGAGTCCTGAACCAGGGACAACTGCTGTCAGGTTGGGGGTGGGCTCACATGTAGGGTATGTCTCTCAGCATGACGCACACACACACACACACGCGCAAACATAAGCACACAGACAGACAGCTGTTACGTGGTGCCGAGGCAGTGTGCTAACAGGTGCCCTGGCCCTGAACGTCACATCTCTGATAACAGGTGGCGTCTACCGAGTTCTCTAGAAACACACTTGGAGAGAGTCGTGATGGACCACAGTTGACCGTGTTGTTTTTCTTAAAAGTTGGTTTTAGTGGGTTTTAACCTGCATGCACAAGGTCCATCACTTGTTTTTACTAATGTTTGTTCTTTTCACCACGTAATTTTTTTTTTTTACTCTCCTTTATCACTTTTCCTTTTGTTGTACAGGGACTGAGTTTTAAATTTAAAAGATGGTTTTAGTGGGTTTTAACCTGCATGCACAAGGTCCATCACTTGTTTTTACTAATGTTTGTTCTTTTCACCACGTAATTTTTTTTTTTTTACTCTCCTTTATCACTTTTCCTTTTGTTGTACAGGGACTGAGTTTTAAAATGCACTCCAGTTTACCAAAGAGTATTGAAGTCCTGTCGTTTTGCATTATTAAAACGAATGATTGGACCATTGAAACCAAAGCCATTCTACTTTTGGTAATTTAAAGTTTTTTTGTACCTCAGTGTTTTTTCAAGTGATGACGTTCAACACTTCTGTATTTTTATCTGATGTGAAGAATAGGACTTTCTCAGTAAATAGCCAACAATGTTTTTTCATATGCTGTCCACTATTCTTGTGGACGTATTGACTATAATATGTAACAATTTATTGATGTTACAATTTGTGCATGAAATGTTTTCTTAAAATTTAATAAGTTCAGTGCAATTTTTTTAGCATCCCTTTTTTTTCATATTTCATGTCTCTTTTTATTTGTCCAAATCAATTTCCAATAAAATAATTTAAGTTTATACAAAGGAGTCATGCTCACTCATTTTGGATTCGGAACAGTTATGAAAAAATGGGGGGAAAAGACTCACAAATGGATCCTCTGCAGTGAATGGGTGCCGTCAGAATGAGAGCGCAAACAGCTGATAAAAGCATCACAGTAATCTGCAAGTAATCCTCCAGTCGATCAATTAATGTCTCATGAATTGATGAATTAATGTCTTTTGAATGTATTGTTCATTGAGGAATTGGAATCGTGTGGATTATGGTGGTTTTTATCAGCTGTTTGCACTCTGAGGATCCATTGGTGAACAAGTGAAGCAATGCTAAATTTCTCCAAATTAGTTTGAGTACATAGTGCATAGTATATAGTACGTCATTTGGGACACAACTTCGGTGTAATCTGATGGCTCATACTATTTGAAGCTGTTGAAATGCATTATTAGGAAGAGCGGTGCTTCATTTCCCATGAATAGGAGTGACTCGCTGGTTTGTAACTGTGATGTTTGCTGGGTGGCATGTGAGCAGGTGAATGCACTATGACAGCACAGGGACAACTGCATGCACCTGCCCCACACACCTGTCCTACTGCACGCACACACTCCCGCTCACTCTCTGTAAACAAAACGGTTTATCCAGAACGGTCTGCTTACGCATACAGATGTGTGTTGATCTTTATGTGTATGCTCTGTTTTTATATACAAGACATAAAGATGTCATTATGGCCTTATGGTGTTTTAGTCATCTGAGCGTTCTGTGTTTGTTCAAACTGTAACTTTGCCTCTGGAGGAATTGCTGCAAGGCAAACTGATGGAATGTCTTACATAAATATTTTCATGTTGGAAGCTTTGCTTTTGAGCGTTGGAAGAGTTGCGTGTGTATGCTGCATTGATTTAAAGCGGGTCTATCTGCTGACCTCTAAACCTGGCCTGTGTAACTGTAATGCCTCAATAATCATACCGAACTAGGATCTGATATCTGCTATGGAATCCTGTTTCCACCTTTGAATAATAATAATAATAAAAAGCAACTTTATATCTCACGATGGGACTTCGTATCTAGCAATTGCAAATTTATACATCACATTATGACTTTGAATCTCACATTGTTTTTGTATCACGATTGTGAGCTTTTATCTCGCAATGGGGCTTAATTTTTCAAAATGCAGATTTGTCTCACAATTGCAACTTTAAATCTCACACGATTTATCACACAATTTAATTATTTATCTCACAATACGATTTACTTTATACCTCACATTGTGACTTCATATCTCAAAACTGCAACTTTATATCTCACAATGTAGCTTTATATCTCACTTCATGTCTCACAATTGCGTTTAGTTTTCTTTTCACTTTGAATTACACAATGTGATTTTGTATCTTGTGTGACTTCATATCTTACAATTGTGACATTGATTCTTATAAATGTAACCGAATCTTTCAATATGATTTTTGATCTCATGTGACTTCATCTCACAATTGCAAATTTATATCTCATAATTCTGACTTTAAATCTCACCGTGATTTTGTATCTCACAATCGCAACTTCATATCTTGTAATTGTGACTTTAAATCTCCATGTAATTTTCTATCATCACAATCGCAACTCTATATCAGTGTTTTTTTGCGACTTTGCATCTCATGATTTGTTTTTGTATCTTGCAGTTGTATTCTTGCACAACCTTTTTCATTTTTTACTCTTGAGGTGGATACAGGCTTCCATACTCTGTTGTCCACGCAGTAAGAATTAAGATGCGAAAAGCTAAAATGGATCCTCAAACAGCACTTGTACTGCAAGCCCCTCAAATGCTATAGTGGAAACGCAGGTCTGCATTAATCAGACTGAACTGTTGAATCCAGACAGTGAGTCAGCTGCTGTCAGGAGCAAGAGTGAGTTCTCATAGTAAGTGTAGGTGCATATGTGGAGCATGAGGTAAGTCCTTCCATGTGCTGTCCCAAATCCGAACGTCTGAAAGAGTTAGTATGAGGAGATTCTTCCCATTTACTCACCCAACCACTCACAGACAAACACAATCTCTGGAATGCATGTGTCAGGTGCTGACATGTAGTTTATGACAGTGAGGTGTAATCCTTGGGGGGGAGCATTGCAACAGTGGAAGGACGCAATCCTCTAAATGCTCTGGAAAACTGACAGGAAAACATCTGTATAAAATGGAAGCAGAACAGTTACATGTGGTAGATTTGTAACAAGCCCAGAGGGGAGGGAGAGGCAGCCTAATGAGATGACGTTATCAGAGTTGCTGTGAGAATCTTTGAAGAAGAAATTCCTGATAAAGCTCAAATCTGCTTTGTCAGCAGGTAAAAAGTCCACATGCTAGAATATCTCATTCATCAAACCTTATTCACGTAAAAAAGCACATTTCCAATCCTGGAAAGGTTATGGTGAGCCAACACGCCAGAGAGCAATGCACCGCCAGAGAGTTTGCTGTAATTCAAGCCGCAGCAATTTTTAGTGCATATTCTGTGCTAAGAAATGAAAACTAAATATGCACTTTCATATAGTCGTTCCTGAGGGATAATGAGACGTCTGGCTCCCCACTGCGAGTTCCCAAGTGCCAGAATGTTCACTGTAATTTACCAAAAGTGGCTGCTGCTGCTGCCATAAAGCATGTGTTTAACATTCCAGCCCTTTTCTCAGGGTTCATGTGTGTCTCTTATACTCCCTTTCTTTCGCTCTCTCTCAACTTTGGATGACTAAATTTGAGCACAAGTATGATGTGTCTTTGCCTTACTTCACATGAGGATCATCTCTCTCCCTCAGAGACACCCAAAGTCCCAGGCAGGAAATGGGAGTTTACATTGGCCTGACTTTGCAGGGAGAGAACAAGTGGGCTCAAGTGTTCAGTGACTGCAGTACGGCTGCAGCAGGGCCCCATCCCCCCACTCAAGATTCCCTCCCACGCCTGCTCTCCCACTCAGTCAGGGGGAGAGCGCTGCTAGGGCCTTGGCCAGGACTTGGGGCTCAGGGCCTGGGATACAGGAAGAAGCTGTCAGCCTCTTATAAACACGAGCGGTTCTGCACCCACGACAAACTAGCGCCTGAGGGAATGCTCCAACGCCGCCATACTGTCTGTGCCAAACTGGCTGAATGCAAAAAGTCACACATTACTCACCACAGGTATTCTAAAGTTCATTACAAGCATCTCTGCTGTTAGTAAACCAGACCACTGTAATGTATCCTGTGTCTGAAACCAAACGCGCTCGTTGCCCAGTCAGTCAATGAATTAAGAGACATTGTTTAAGTATGATGGAAACCGGTTACGGACCGCCTTCCAAGGCATCGTAACATTACATCTAATGACCTAGAACAGTGATTCTGAAATGGTGGTACCACCAGTGGTATGAGGACTGTGACGTGGTACATATTTTGAAAAATGATTACAAAATAAAAGTATACTTTATTACAATTTTTAGACAAAATCATGACAAAAATAAAAGTAAAAAAATATATAATTTCCTAAAAGACCACTTCAAAAATAGTGTATATTATATATTTTTTTGAAAAATTACTACAAAAATAAAGTGTACATTTTATTGTAATTTTCAGAAATATAACTACAAAAATAAACCTGTACATTTTATTATAATTTTCTGAAAAATAAATACAAAAATGTGTTTTATTTTATAATTTTATTAAAAAATAACTACAAAATAGTGTATATTTTATAAAATACTACAGAAAAAAAGGTGTCTATTTTACTTGGAAAAAGTTTGTTTTATTATAATTAACATCTATAACATCACTTCAAAAAGTGCACATTTTATTTACAATTTTTCAATATTTATAAATTCATAAATTAACAAACTTTTCAAAAGCTCCACTGGACACCTGTTTTATTCTTTCAACCGTCTGCTGAGCTTCAAGAGCAGAATTCATAAGCTTGGAAGGACACATCTGTGCTACCTTCAGAATTTACCAGATGGAGGCATTTAAATGAACAGATCTACAAATAATGGATTCAGATGTGCCTGGATGACTTCCTACTTCCATATACTGCATTTTTCAGGTTCTGGACACAATCTGTGCAATCAAGTGTAAATGTTTTAGATGTAGCTCCTTTATTTCAGGTTGACTGGTAGATGTTCAGAACATGCTTCTGGATCATGGGAAAGTCCTTTGGGGAGGACTCGTCACATGAGAGAATCACACATCTTTATCTCGAAATTCACCTCACATAACCCTCATCATCATGCCTGTCCATCAGATGTGCCCCAGTACAAACAGTACAAGCCTAATTACAGACAGAGACACTTCTGCATCAACTTCTCCAAGGTCTCCCATGAACAATAGCGTCTAAACAAAACCGCAAAACAAAATGCAAACAAAGGCTCACATCTCTCTCGCTCCAAGAGCTTCGGAGTTTGCCAGAGGGCCGCTGGAGAAGCAGAGAGACCTTATTACAGAATAATGAATCACACACTCACTAAGTCACAGGGTTGCTAAAGATGAATGTGCTCTCTGTTGGTTTTCTTGGAGCTGCGTGTTTACTAACCAATGACGCAGGCTGCACTTGATCAGAGACATGTGTTTCTGAGGTCTCAGTTCCAGTGAGAAGAGAGGGGAATGAGAGCTGAGCGCAAATGTGTGGCGCCTGGGCTCCTTTGGCCCCGACTCTGCCACACACACAGGGGTTGGGGTAACTGTGGGGGTCATGCTGAGAAAAATAAACCATGTAAACCTCAGGACAGGAAGCATACTGCAGCGAGGAGATCCACATTAAGCGAGCACATGAAGCCTCTTATTTCAGTCCATGCACTGGTTTTGAACCTCACTCCAAGTCCCAAAAATCTTCCCATACGCTTAAAGAAACAAAGGTGTTTAAGACGCATCTCACAGTGCCCTTAGTAAAAATATCTATTGAACATAAAGGTCTGTCCACTAGTGGCACCAAATATAATTGCAAACATGACTGTTTTCAAACAGGTTTCACTCCTGTAGAAACATCTAAATATCCTTAAAACAAGACTTTGGCATTGTGAATATATCCTAATTTTAATGCCAATTTTGTTGCCAAATATTTTTTTCTTATTTTAAGCATAAATCTAGCAAAATTTAAAACAAGAATACATCAATTGTTACGAAAAAATAATAAAAATAATAAATCAAAAGCTATAAACAAATATATTAAAATTATATGAATAAAATTGTATTCTTATTCCAATTTTTTATTAAATAATTATTACTACTAAAATTATATTTATTTAAAAATAAAAATAAGAAAATATAACTAATAATAATAATATCACAACAACTATAAAACTATTTGTACATCATTTATTATTCTAGGTTTCTGTTAATGTATAAATATAATGTAAATGTAAATATAAAATAATAATAATTTATATATAGATATACAGGTGCATCTCAATAAATTATAATGTCGTGGAAAAGTTTATTTATTTACTTCATTAATTCAACTCAAATTGTGAAACTTGTGTATTAAATTAATTCAATGCACACAGACTGAAGTAGTTTAAGTCTTTGGTTCTTTTAATTGTGATGATTTTGGCTCACATTTAACAAAAACCCACCAATTCACTATCTCAACAAATTAGAATATGGTGACATGCCAATCAGCTAATCAACATGCTCTTGAAAACTGACAGGAAAACATCTGTATAAAATGGAAGCAGAACAGTCACATGTGGTAGATTTGTAACAAGCCCAGAGGGGAGGGAGAGGCAGCCTAATGAGATGACGTTATCAGAGTTGCTGTGAGAATCTTTGAAGAAGAAATTCCTGATAAAGCTCAAATCTGCTTTGTCAGCAGGTAAAAAGTCCACATGCTAGAATATTCCTTAACAAAATAAGAAAATATAACTAACTAAACAATTTAACACAAACTAACACTCAACCATACACAGTCTCTCTACAGCTGTCATATAACATCATGCAACCCACCAGCACCTTCCCCCAACACAAATACATACGTCCAGGGGTGGTCTTTTGTTGCAGAGAGACCAAACAGCAGCCTCGTAATGATGAGAATCATTTTGCAACCTCGCGGTCACCCTGATCTACATGCAGTCTCTAATCCTCTATGAGGCATCGTTCTGATCTTCTCATCCTGTTGTTTGGAGGACTTTGACAACCCACAATCTCTAAACTAACATATTATGGGGGGGGGGGGGAACTTGCTCATTAATGTCAGAGATCTTGAGCAGGAAATGAGATGAAACTCCTCCAAAACTCACAACCACACACACGCATTCATATCCTCATATATGCTAGCATGGATGCATCAAGCTCTTTTGAGGGGGCTATGTGAGATTTGACTCCGGACATCCCTCTTTTGGGGGGTTTAAAAAGCTCGTTATAGGGAATATAATGTTTATGTAATTTTTCGGGGCCCCCAAGAGAAAATGGCTCCATATGTGTTGCATATCCAGTCATACACCACATTGGAAACTGTACATGCTGCCATTTACTAACTTTAATGAATACATGTTAAACAAAGCAGATATTCTTGCTTTCTTGTTCTCATCTGTCAGTTTAACAACTCTCACATGCTGAAGTGATTAAACTGGCTGCTTGTTGTTTTCCCTTCCCAAAAGTAAAAAAAGGCTTCACGCAAAGAATGCTGAAAGATTTGCCACCCAACTGAGCTTTGGGTTCTAGGAATGTTGGCTTGAAAATTCTAATGAGCCATGAACATACAGACTAAAATCTAAAAATGTAGATTTAAAAGGTAAAGTCAGCCATGTTATTAAATAATGTCATGGTAGATCAAAGTATTTTCCTACATTCAACTCCTTTCCTCTCTCTGACATCAATTTGTGATGCAGAGACTCTGTGGTGACCATGAAATCTAGAAAGAGGAGAAGATCTAAAACAGATCATCTATGTAGAAGTATGGGAACCTTAGGAGGACATTTAACTTCACTGCAAAAAATAAATAAAATAAAAATCTAAGTAAATATATCTATACATCCTCAAAACAAGATAAATGTACTTGAGAAGTAAAAAATCTATGTAGAAGTATGGGAACCTTAGGAGGACATTTAACTTCACTGCAAAAAATAAATTAAATAAAAATCTAAGTAAATATATCTATACATCCTCAAAACAAGATAAATGTACTTGAGAAGTAAAACTATGTAAGATAAGACGTGTTTCATAAGTATTAAGTATTTTTGTTTATAAAAAAAAATATTTCTTTAGATTTGTATTATCCTTAAAATGTAGGAGTAAATAATGTAGTAAGAATAGAATATATAAAAGAAATATCAAACAAATAAAATAAATATAAATCATTTTATATAAAGATAACTGATAGTTCAAAATACTTAAGAAAAAGATTTTTGCAATGTTCTGGAAGATACCTTTCATTATTAGTCATCATTAGTGCTGGGTAACATTACTATAAGAATAGTTCTTCTGCTCCCATGTTCACTTACACAAAAGGTAGTTGAGTGTTTAGGCAGTGGCACGTGGACCGGCAGGTCTTTCACAGCACCATTTTAATGCAGAGCTCCATAAAAAGAACCTGTCTCTCACTGGAACGCTAAATGAGTGACACTTGCCCAACATGCCGGACATTCACACCTTAGATCAAAGAACTGTAGGATAACGGCTTTTGCTCACATACCAGTAGACTTCGGCCAGCCCTCCTCCACCCACCCTCACTTTTAACACCCCAGTGATAAGTCTGAAGTGGGCAAATGGCACAAACACCTGTCTGCAGTTCAAACAATGATATCGTCCTTGTGCAATCACCTGTCGGCCATCAGTTGTGAAAGGGCTTCTCACTTTTACGAAGCAGGAAGGGGCTTTTCATTGTCTCTGCGACATGGTCGGTTTGTTAAGTGGTTTGAGTCTCTGTGCCTGGACCAGAGAGCATGAATCACCCTCTAAATGGCCCTTTACAAAACAAACACTCGTGTTTGCTTAGAAAGATGCATTAAATGCATGCATTAAAGA
>NW_015505181.1:491718-494445 GCF_001515645.1 Sinocyclocheilus grahami
ACGTAGTGGGGGGGGGGGGGGGAACTTGCTCATTAATGTCAGAGATCTTGAGCAGGATATGAGATGAAACTCCTCCAAAACTCACAACCACACACACGCATTCATATCCTCATATATGCTAGCATGGATGCATCAAGCTCTTTTGAGGGGGCTATGTGAGATTTGACTCCGGACATCCCTCTTTTGGGGGGTTTAAAAAGCTCGTTATAGGGAATATAATGTTTATGTAATTTTTCGGGGCCCCCAAGAGAAAATGGCTCCATATGTGTTGCATATCCAGTCATACACCACATTGGAAACTGTACATGCTGCCATTTACTAACTTTAATGAATACATGTTAAACAAAGCAGATATTCTTGCTTTCTTGTTCTCATCTGTCAGTTTAACAACTCTCACATGCTGAAGTGATTAAACTGGCTGCTTGTTGTTTTCCCTTCCCAAAAGTAAAAAAAGGCTTCACGCAAAGAATGCTGAAAGATTTGCCACCCAACTGAGCTTTGGGTTCTAGGAATGTTGGCTTGAAAATTCTAATGAGCCATGAACATACAGACTAAAATCTAAAAATGTAGATTTAAAAGGTAAAGTCAGCCATGTTATTAAATAATGTCATGGTAGATCAAAGTATTTTCCTACATTCAACTCCTTTCCTCTCTCTGACATCAATTTGTGATGCAGAGACTCTGTGGTGACCATGAAATCTAGAAAGAGGAGAAGATCTAAAACAGATCATCTATGTAGAAGTATGGGAACCTTAGGAGGACATTTAACTTCACTGCAAAAAATAAATAAAATAAAAATCTAAGTAAATATATCTATACATCCTCAAAACAAGATAAATGTACTTGAGAAGTAAAACTATGTAAGATAAGACGTGTTTCATAAGTATTAAGTATTTTTGTTTATAAAAAAAAATATTTCTTTAGATTTGTATTATCCTTAAAATGTAGGAGTAAATAATGTAGTAAGAATAGAATATATAAAAGAAATATCAAACAAATAAAATAAATATAAATCATTTTATATAAAGATAACTGATAGTTCAAAATACTTAAGAAAAAGATTTTTGCAATGTTCTGGAAGATACCTTTCATTATTAGTCATCATTAGTGCTGGGTAACATTACTATAAGAATAGTTCTTCTGCTCCCATGTTCACTTACACAAAGGTAGTTGAGTGTTTAGGCAGTGGCACGTGGACCGGCAGGTCTTTCACAGCACCGTTTTAATGCAGAGCTCCATAAAAAGAACCTGTCTCTCACTGGAACGCTAAATGAGTGACACTTGCCCAACATGCCGGACATTCACACCTTAGATCAAAGAACTGTAGGATAACGGCTTTTGCTCACATACCAGTAGACTTCGGCCAGCCCTCCTCCACCCACCCTCACTTTTAACACCCCAGTGATAAGTCTGAAGTGGGCAAATGGCACAAACACCTGTCTGCAGTTCAAACAATGATATCGTCCTTGTGCAATCACCTGTCGGCCATCAGTTGTGAAAGGGCTTCTCACTTTTACGAAGCAGGAAGGGGCTTTTCATTGTCTCTGCGACATGGTCGGTTTGTTAAGTGGTTTGAGTCTCTGTGCCTGGACCAGAGAGCATGAATCACCCTCTAAATGGCCCTTTACAAAACAAACACTCGTGTTTGCTTAGAAAGATGCATTAAATGCATGCATTAAAGACTTGGTTGACACCTAGGTGAACTTTTTTGTAATGCAACTTTCCAAATAGTTCAAATTTGTTTTAATTCAATTGTTAAGGTAGAGTTCATATATATTTAAAAACAGTTTTATGTGCACAATGAGAACTAATGTTGTAAATCTCAACAGGAAATGTAGAAAAGAGGGATGAGGGGAACGAGAGAACATCATAGGGTTGAGGGAGGAAATCCCACAGCAACCTGACCATTTGAGCCAACATTACACGAGTTCACCTATTCTCTTTCCCTTTCTCTCTGGGTGTGGTAGGAACATCAAAAGTTCCATGTCTCTATAGACTACTACCATTTAGGACATTTTGGCAAAAACAAGCAAGGTGGCACTGGCCACAAAAACACAGGCAATTTCTAAACAAAGCACACAATTATATGTCTCCTATATAAACATGCACAAAACCCAGCAAGTGCATTACCACAGCCTCACGAAGCACCAGATATAGAGGTCTCTTAATGCGCTGCATTCCTCTGCACTCATCCACATAAAGGAAACAGAGCCCTCTCTATCATCTGCTCATTCAGAGACCTCATGGTCTGCATGTGATTTCAATATGGACACGGCAAGTCAACGGAGGGTCTGTTCGCATTCATGCTAATACGAGAACGGCTGTTGAAACGTTTCAGCGGGAAATTAAACAAATCTTTTAGAATTTTTGTTTTCGTGAAGGTCTTATATTTGTAACAAAGAGATGAACAAGCAAACAAATGAAATGTGTTATTTTGACAGAGAAAGCCTTATGGAATATGAGGAAAACACATGCAAAGATTTGGCCTGGATGAAAAAAATTAATAAATAAATAAAATAACAGTGGGGTAAGAAAACTAATAATAAAATAAAAAAACAATAAACCTAAAAAAATATGAATAAAAAATTATATATACATAATATAATACAAAAATAAACATTTATTTGTATTGTTTTAAGGGTAATTTTACTGTAAGACAAAATTATTAAAAGAAAAAAATATATACATATATACAGTGTATATATATATATATATATATATATATAT